>NW_023494792.1:30229914-30297414 GCF_904425465.1 Colossoma macropomum | reverse complement strand
TGGTAATCTCAGTCAGTGGGCACATTTGCCATGTAATTAAGTAATAGTAGTTGCCAGATCAATTAATTAAAATGATTGTTTATATAGTAAAACTCATTAGTTAGAGCCATAAAAGACAATGTTAGTGTAAACCCACTGCCAGGGATAGAAATCGGGATCACAGCTAGAGCTGTTGGAGCTCAGATGAATGGGATGAGGGTTGTTATGTAAAGCCAGGCAGATTGTGCGCAGATACCTGTAGCCACTTTGCAGCTAGAAGTGATGGTGCTTTTAATAGCTCAGTGCTTTGGCACTCTGCTCTGGGTTTATTGTGCTGGTGTTTCTCTTTGATTCTCTTCCTGCTTTACTTCATCTCATCTACTGCAGCATTTTAGTCTTTCCTCCATCACTCCTTCTCAAAAAAATAGCTTAAAAAGAGCCGGATAAAGAGTAGTGTTGAACGGTTTGTCTCAGCAGAGGCTTTTTCTGGTTAAAAATCAAAAGTACACAATGTACATGTACACTTTTAACATAAAATAGTAGTCAGTCAGCCAGAAATTGACATACATTTCCTCAGGTTTGCGCTGGAGCTGTGAGGCTAATATAGCTGAAAAGTAATGGTAGTTTGTATCCCACCAGTTATTAGTGCCGAGCTAGGTTTTGGATAAGGAGAAAAGGCTAAATTGTTGTTGTTTTGTTTGTTTTTTTTCCTGCGTTAAACTGTCCTTTGCACTGAAATAGTCGTCTGAGCAGCCTTGCCTTTTTTGGCAGGACATCTGGCCCCGTTCAGAGGTCGTCAGTGCTGGTTTGTTTTGAGCGCTGAACAGTACATAAACATTTTGAGCGCGTATTTCGTGTTAGATGAAGATAAAGAATGCTCAACTGGTTTTTCAGCCTTCACTGTAACAGGTCTTCTCACCATGACGGCCTGTCAGATCCACGCCAGCGACTTTCCGCATTGAGGTGTGAACAGTAACACGGCATTGCATGACTTTGTGGACTGTGTATACAAATAGAACATTTTCTAAAACACAAAATAGTCGCTTAGCCGTTTAATTAGTCATAGCTAAATGTCATGGTTGATGGTGGAATGGTGTGAAAATGTATCATGATGTCAACAAACGCAATAATGACGGTTTTTGCAATTATCGCAGTTCTGAGTGGTTGGAATATGGACCAAAGACTGTGTACATGTAGTAAGATTTTAATGGCAAAATTGGCTATAACTTCTGCAAACAGCCTGTCTGCTCTCCAGCGGCTTCTCTGCAAGACTCTGTCTGGCTGCTTTCCCTAGTAGCTTCTTATTAGACAGACTGTGCTGCTAATGGGTCATTTACAGACTCACTCTTTCAGCTCTTTCCTCACCGCATTGATGGAGGACCACACAACAAATGTTTCTAAACAAGTTCTGCTATTTCAGGGTGTCTGCGGGGGTCCTTAAGGGTTAAATTTGAATGTACTTAATGGTAATGATAGTTTTGCTCGCCCTACCTGGAACCTGTGTTAAAATTAAGTCAGGGACGAGTGTTACAGTTTGACATTTTCATTGCGTATAATCTAGTCAAGACATCATGGTGGGGACTCGCAAGAGCTGCAACACTCTCAGCATTGGCCCAGTCCTCAAGTTTGACCCCAGGAGATGCTGACCATGTCTGGGAGTCATAAGGGCTCTTTCACGCCTACCTTGTTTGCTGTGGACCTGTCAACCAATCCATTTTGACAGGTGTGAACACACCGACCGTACCTGGGTTTGCACTAAACACGTGAACCGTGGGTCTCGGTCCACTTCTATACGAACCCTGGCTCAGTTCGCTGCTGGTGGGAGCTCGTCTTTGTGATGGTCTGCACCAAACACCATCCATGTAATTTGACTGCTTTAACATTTGGCTCTTCACAGACGTTCTTATCATTTTGTAGCACAAGCTGCTGCTAAAAATGGCACATGAGCAATAACTGATAGCGAAGCAATGCCTTTTATTTTGGCACATGGATCACGGAACGTATTACATCAGCGACCTGTTGGTTACATTCGAATTGACAAAACAATCGCAGTGAAGCAGATATTAAAGATTATTATTATTATTATTATTGGTTTTCTTGTGATGCACATAGACTTTAAGTGTCTATTTAAATGTATAATTCGGTGCAGTGGAATGTTTTTAGGCTCAAATGGTGGCAGTTGTAACAGAGTGCTTGTATTCCTGCAAAATTTTGGGCCAAAAAACAAGCGAGTGTATAATTTGGTGCATTTTAGCCGTTGCAGTGAGAAACCAATCGAACCAAATGAAAAACATAGTCTCAAAGACCCAAACTCTGATTTAGACTTTGACTTGTGTGAAAACAGCCTGAGAGAACATAATTGGCCCTCCTGTCACTCAGTGTGATGCCAGCCAACAGCAGCATCTCTTAGCTGATGTAACAGAATTAGCACTTAGCATTCTCCTTCAAGCGTGTTGAGCTGTGCAGATAACATTACATAAGCGGCAGTTTGAAATGATGTGGTGGTGCTTTGTGTATCTTGGAGGGAGTGCATGCTAACCTTTTACCCTCTTGGTACTTTCGTGTAATAGGGGGAGGTTTGGGTAGTGGGGGAATGGGCCACAACTAAAACCGTTTAAAAAAACTATATAAGTAACTGTTTTAAAATGAAAAAAATTAAAAGATAAAAACGTAAACACCACATGTGCATTAAAGTTTATTTTTATTGTGAGGGGATAGGTTTAGATTAATTAGAGAGAACATGTAAACAACATCAACCAGTATATATGAATTACAGAAATTGTAGCTAATTGGATGACGATCCATAATGAACGTCTTATTTTATTGTTTATTTTTGCCCATTGTTTTATTTTTTTAATTTTAGAAAAAAAATTCTGATGTGTGTTTTAAGTATTGCAGTATTACATTTTTGCCACATCGCCCACCCTTTTACTTAGTAGAGTCACTGAAGTGACATTAAAAAGCATTACTTAGAGTTTTAATCATTAAGTTGAACTCCAGGACGCCTGCAGACACCCTGTATCCATAAAGCCCTTAATGAGTCCAGTGGATTGTGTTGGAGAAAGCTTTGACACTAACAGTGCCCCTCTGTGATGGGAAGTGATTTGGGACTGAGCCGCAGTGATTCCAGGCTAGTGTACTAACCACTAATGCTCTCTTCCTCTCCCCTAATGCTGCCCCCAGCCCCTCCGCCATGTTTGATTATGACTTTGAGTAAGTCTCAACTTTACGTCCTATTTTTCCCTGACATTTCTTTCCTCTTCTCTTTCGTTCCTCTCTGTCTTTACGTTTCTGGTTCTGCCATGTGGACCAGTCCGTTTGAAATGGCCCAGTGGCATTATAATGCTTGTATTTGTTCATTTACGGATGGTCTGTGTAATCCTGTTTTGTTTTTATTTATTTATTTATTTTTTTTGCATGTTGTTTTTCTTTGATAGCTGTGAACTGTTTGTTCATTTGTTCAATTATACGTTATTAGCGTAAGAAGAAACTTCATGTAATTTAATGTACAAAATTTTTCCTTTCTTATCTCTCTGTGGCCAATAGAAGAATAGTACAGGCAAATTTGGTGTCTTTTCAGGCATCTTTGTGTTTTTCGGTCTGTTTTATCTTTTGATTGGACTGATAAACAATCATGTTTCCACTGTAGGGATGTGCACACGTGCTCCAGTACTCAGTTATTTTCCATTCGAGCACTGAAATCACTCTTCAGGTATTTGGTAATGCTGCATCATGGAAAGTCAGGGAGAAAATAAACAGATTAGTGAAATAACGTTGGGCTGTATAATGGTAATAATGATTCCACGGTATTTAAAAATAATGCCAGTGTTTAGAAATAATGACGGTGTTTCAAAATGATGACGTGTCCGATTTATATTCTACGTCTGAACGGCCAAATAAACTCATTCCACTCATTTATAGTTTAGAGGTCGTCACTGATCGGTGGTGTGGGAGCTCACTGATGGGCAGCACTGATAGAAAGAGGGAAAAGAAGCAGGAAACACCTTAAAAGTAAGAGTGATAGCAGCTTAACGGCCAAAAGCTACACACACACCAGGCTGTAACAGGCTGTAACACACTGAACGCAACACGGTGATGTGAAACATTCAGATAAGATTGTTTCTCATCAAAACCTTTTCTCTGAATTTTACCGTGTTGTTCGCAGTGCGAGGGGGGGGCAGACAGAACACCTATCAAAAAGTCTTTCTTTGCTTCTTACAAAACAGGCAAACTGTGACATTGTGCCGGATTTGTTCCAGGAGAACGGAGAGTCTCTCTGCCTCATTCAGGAGCTGGAGCTTTGAGTGCTTTTGCACACGAGCTGCACACATGTAGCTCCACACGAGACTTCTTTCCATTGGCTACTTTCAATTTTGGAAAAGTTCAAGTAGCACAGAGTGCTTTATTGCATTATTCAGTAACTAAAACTGAGTTCTTCCACATGTAACTGCGATGTTTGAGGCCTGGTAATATTTAGAGATGGTCTACAGGTATTAATACTGCCCAACTTTATAGTGGAACGCCATTAAGTTTGAAGTGCAACAGTTTTGCTTGTGTTTAAGATTTAGGATGTATTTAAGTTTGTGATATACTTAGCTACTATGAAAGTGCCTTGATGTGAAGGACGTTAAGGACATGATTGAGAAGACAGAGGTAGCGCAGCTGTAACTAGGCTAACTACTACAGCGAGCGTTAGCTAGAACCAAAGGCAATGAAAATGTCATCTTAATTGCTGGCACGTCATCCACTGAGGGGTTTTTGTAGATGAGAAAGACCATCTACTGCTGCACTGGTTAGCTGTAGTGTTAGTGTTCTCTCATTAGCTCGGCCTCCTCTGTTCAAAGACAGTGACTAAAATATTTTCCCCCGGCTGTTTTTGAATAATAATGAGATTTCCAGATGTGCACACCTGTAAGCTGCTACGTTTTGCGCATTATGGCATCTAAATATCTGGTGAAAATCCTGAATATCTGTTCATTAACTAGTACAGATACTCGACCATCTCCTGTTTCACTGACCCACAGTAGAGACGTGTTGAATTCTTTGACTTGTACCTGCGGCTTTAGGCAATACTTGTGTGCTCAATCCATGTAGATTTACAGATAAATTTATCTGGTGTCAGAAATTTGTGTGATCATAAAGAGCTTCGTGGATTTGCTTACCATAATAATGTCCTGTGATTTTTCTTATGACTTCCCAGTTTAAACCTTTGGGTAGTCCATTGTTCTCCTACCGTCAGCTTACCCTAAACGGTCATTAATGATTTGAGGGATAAGGAAGGAAGAGCAAATATTTTGCCTTTTTATTTGCAGTTCAGTAAGAAAAATGGTCAATTTGTTTTTTACATTAATGTGGCTGGGTTATAATGAGTAAATGGTCATTCATGAGTAAGAGATACTAATCTGTGCTTTTCTGTTTGTAGATTTGACATGAAGATGAACAAAAAGCCCAGAGCAGTAAGTACAGCTCAGTTTTCCTTCAATTAAAAAGCATTTATATGTAATGAACTGGCTGCATTTTCAAAGTCATTCTTAGATCTTGTAGGATCATTTCTGCCAGTTAGCTTAACATTGTCAATGCATATTTTCCATACAATCGAGCCGGCCTAAGTAGTCTTAAATTTAGCTAACATAACAATTTCCGTAGAGTCACTAGCATAAATTTAGCTCTGTTGTAATGGTGGTATAATAGTTACCCTGCAGAGTAAACACTTTTTATAATATGTGTAGCTGTGACAAGTTCTTGAAATGACTGACTCAAAGCTATGGAAGCCCAATGAAAGCCACAAAAAATGATGGTGTCCATTTATTATCAATTAATGACATAGCATCTGGTAATTGTGATTTGCTGTCTCATAGTGAGATCATATCTCATAATTTGATTATGGCTTTGTATCTAATAATTGACTTTTTGTCTCATCATAAAGAGATTCTGTCAGCATAAATGACCTATGGCACAAATATGAGATCTTGTAATTGACTTATCTCATACTAATGACTTGTTATGTCATAATAATAAGATTCTCTCTCATGATTATGACTTTGTATGACATTAGTATCTCATAATTATGACTTGGCACTGGGGTTCCCAATCCTGGTCCTGGAGATCTGCCACCCTGGAGAGTTCAGGTTCAACACGCCTGTTGCTTTCAGATGCTCCTGAAGGCCTTGATCACCTGGTTCAGGTGTGTTGGAGTAGGGTTGGAGCTAAACTCTGCAGGGTGGTAGATCTCCAGGACCAGGAATGGATTTATCTCATAATTACGGCTTAGCATCTCATAGTAATGACTTACTATTCAGTGCCTTACAATGTGTTAAATACAGCTCAGTATCTCATAATAATAACTGTTATGATTACAACTCACTTTACACATAATTATGATTTAACTTCCCATGATTAAGTCTTACTTTCTCATGATTATGATTAAGCATCTCATAATGAAGTCGTACTTTCTCATAATTATGGTCTGGTGTCTCATAATTGTGATGTAGTGTATGATGATAATGATTCAGCATCTCATGATAACAAGAACGTTTTCTGATTATTATGATCTTATTTCATAATTCTTCTTCTTCTTATTATTATTATTATTATTATTATTATTATTATTATTATTATTTTGATAATACAGCCCTTCCCCCCCCCCAAGTGGCAGAAATACAGACTTTCATACAGAGCAGCTTTAAAGATTTCTCAGTTTCTCAAATAGCTTTAAAAAAACGTTAAGTAATTGTTATTGTGAAATCTTTGAAAGGCTCTGCCCATGAAGTTATTGTTTATTGATAGCTGATTATTTGATATCATCTTATTTTATTTAATTATTTTGGTCAATTGTAATGTAAAATTGTTGAAATTAAAAGACACAACCCTTTTTTTAAACATGATGCTTCTGTTTTGCTGGTACATTTTGTCCACAGTCTCATGAACACTAAATATTGTGTATTGTGAAAATGCTGTTATGTATTATGATGTTATATTTTCACTGTATCATCCACCCTTATGCTGATGTAGACTTTGTCCGTGTCTAGAGGAGAGAGGAGTTGTTTAATGTTACCGTCTACATCCTGCGCATGTTTCTCTGTTTAATGTAACTGCATTCGTTTGGCAGGACTATTCGGCTTGATGGTTACCACAGAGAGGAGCGGAGTGTTTGACACGGACTCTATCTGCACCACCACGCAAACAAAACCACAGTTGTACAGCCTCAGGCTGCACCCATTCATCATTACTCCTGTCTGCCATAACAGCGCCGGCCAATCTAGTGCAAGCGTGGAAAACGCCCTTCTTCTTCTTAAGCTACTACTTCTTCTGTCTTTTATGTTTCATACATCTTTACCCCTCCAGATCACAGGGGAAGGGATGTGTTCCAGTTTACAGTCCGGTTAGTGTCTCCACATTTCTGCTCTCGCTGCACAAAAACCTTCATTTTAATTCATTCGCAGGTACAAACAGTTCTGTCTGCATGTTCTCTGTGTGAGGTTTGAACACAGTCCTCATCTCCATACACCTCATCAATGCCTATTTCCATTATGTCTGGTTATCTTCTGTGTTTGTGATGCTGCTGCGTTCGAGAAGTTTCCAGCAACTCTTCAGCTAAAAAAAGACACGTGAGATTTCTTTTTGGAAAATCTATTACTTTTTGTTAAAACTTGTAGTTAATGTGAAAAGTAAAACAGTCTTGTCATTTCCATAGTTGTTTTTTACTCTACATTTTGTTTTGAATAAAAATGTGATTAAAAAATACCTTACTAGTCTTTTGTGTTGCCTTTAGAGCTGCTTAATTATGGCAAAAACTCTAACCTGAATCATTTTTGACAAAAGTTACAACAGCTTTTAAAAGCAAGTCTCTTTCTCTTAAAGGAATAATTTGGCCAAACATCTAATTTACCCAGTTTGTCAACTTACCCTGGGATGTTTTTCGACCATGACATGTTTCCAACTTTTGCTTCTTCAGTTTAGAACCGGAGCTGAGAGGCTGACGTTGCTAAACACTAGACATCAGTAGTCACCCAAATAGTTTCTGCTAAAATACATCCCCAAAACCTCTCTCAACCCGCTTAAACTGCCTCAAGGTCATGGTCCAGACTTGTCGTTGTGGTCTGGAGCACAGTCAAATCAAATCAAATCAAATTTATTTCTATAGCGCTTTTTACAACTGATGTTGTCACAAAGCAGCTTCACAGAAATCCATTTAGAACAAAGTTTCAACATGAAATGTAAATCCTCCAGGTGAGCAAGCCAGGGGCGACAGTGGCAAGGAAAAACTCCCTCAGAGCTGAGGAAGAAACCTTGGGAGGAACCAAGGCTCACATGGGGGGACCCATCCTCCTCTGGTCAAACTATGTACAAAATTATTATACTACTAATATTAATAGTAGTAGTAATAGTAATAGTTAGGAGGTAGTAATAGTTAGGAGACTTCAGCGTAGAGTGGGCAGCCAGTCCAAGGCAGGTGGCGGTGACTGGGTTGTGGGTAACTGGTCTGAAGCGGGTAGCCGGAGAGCTCTACAAACAATCATCCAGCAGTGTCCGGCCGGACAGGTGGGCAGTCGTTTTCTCGGGAGAAAGGTAGGGAAATGGAGTTAGTTTAGTTCTGTATGGGTGTATGTATAGTAGTATGTAAAACATTTCCAGAGTGTGGCTAACGACTCCGGCAGATCTGACTATAACAGCTTAACTAAAAGGAGCGAACCAAAAGGGCACACAGACACGGGAGCACCCTGAAACAATCTGGCATCCCTCCGCTCCACCGTCCACAAACCTGAGTGTTCGCGTGCGAGCGGCGGGACGACAGCACCAGTCTCAGTTTACTATAATTCCCTGTGTCCATGGACCCCTGGATCTGCTGCCTTTATCCAGGGGGAAACATTAGCTACCAAAAGCTAAACTAAACAAGTGAGTTTTCAGCCTAGATTTGAATATTGCGACTGAGTCTGAGTCCCGAACATTTTCTGGAAGATCATTCCAGAGTTTGGGGGCTTTATAAGAAAAGGCTCTTCCCCCAGGTGAAACCTTCTGAATTCTGGGAACTATTAAAAAGCCAGCACTCTGTGATCTGAGTAATCGTGGTGGCTCGTAATGGGGAAATAAGGTCTTGTAGGTACTCAGGAGCGAGCCCATGTAGGGCTTTATACGTCAATAAAAGAATTTTGTAATCAATACGCAATTTAACAGGCAGCCAATGAAGTGATGATAGAACTGGACTGATATGATCAAATGTTCTAGTTTTAGTGAGAACCCTGGCTGCAGCATTTTGAACTAGTTGAAGTTTACTTAAATTCCTGCTGGTGCATCCTGACAGTAGTGCGTTACAGTAATCTAGCCTTGAGGTAATAAAGGCATGTACTAATGTTTCTGTATCATGCAGCGATAAGGCATTTCTTATTTTGGAGATATTGCGAAGATGTACAAAAGCTGTCCTAGTGATGCTGCCTATGTGTTGATCGAATGATAAATCTGGATCGAGTATTACACCAAGATTTTTTGCTGCTGAACCAGGTATAACTGTAAAGTCAGCAAGATTTAAAGTTAAATCTGATCATTTATTTCTTGCCACTTTTGGTCCCAGAAGGAGAACCTCTGTTTTGTTACTGTTTAGGAGGAGGAAGTTACGCAACATCCAGCCTTTCACATCTTTTACACAGTCCTCTATTTTCTTTAGCCTGTATTTGTCATCAGGCTTGGCTGATATGTATAATTGTGTATCGTCTGCGTAACAGTGAAAGTTAATGCCATGGCTACTTATAACTGTGCCTAACGGTAACATGTATAATGTAAATAATAATGGTCCTAAAATAGAGCCTTGCGGAATTCCAGATCTTACTTGTGAATAATTGGAAGATAAGTCATTTACCTTTACGAACTGATAACGTTCCGTTAAGTAAGATTTGAACCACGATAGGGCTGTCCCTGTGATTCCAACCATGTTTTCTAACCTTTCTAGGAGAATATTGTGGTCTATCGTATCGAAAGCTGCACTGAGGTCAAGTAGCACTAACAGGGATATGTAGCCTTGATCAGAGCCAAGAAGAAGATCATTTGTTATCTTAACTAGAGCTGTCTCAGTGCTGTGATGTGGCCTGAATCCAGATTGGAATTTCTCAAATATGTGGTTCTTATGTAGATATGAACTAAGTTGTTGGGCTACGGCTTTTTCTAAGATCTTAGATATAAATGGTAGGTTAGAAATAGGCCTGTAATTAGACAATATGCTAGCATCAAGGTTTGGTTTCTTGATCAGAGGTTTAATAACTGCTAGTTTAAAAGCTCTGGGTACATGGCCCAGGCTAAGAGTTTACTATAGTTAAAAGAGGATTAATGATAACTGGTAGTACTTCTTTGAGTAATTTTGAGGGGATTGCATCAAGTGTGCAGGTTGTACAATTTGCAGAGGAGATAATCTTCTCTAGTTCTGGCTGTGGGAGTGGGTAGAAATTTTCAAGCCTTTCTTCTGCAGCTATGTTATGTTTTATATCAGCCATGTCAGATGACAGCCAAGTTGGATTTAATGTGGGGGTTGAATTTGTTGTCTAATATTTTCGATTTTATTATTTAAAAAGTCCATAAAAACTTCACTGGTGAGGGTCGCCGGAATTTGTGGTTCAATACCTGCCTGATTTTTTGTAATTCTAGAGATCACACTAAACAGTACTCTAGGATTATATTTATTATTCTTGATCAGCGAGGCCAGATATGCTGAGCGAGCTTTAGTGAGAGCATTCCTATACTCTATAAGGCTGTCCTTCCAGGCCAAGTGGAACACTTCCAGCTTGGTTGATCGCCATTTCCGCTCTAGTTTCCATACTGTTTGTTTTAAGGTACGGGTTTTATCATCGTACCATGGGGCGAGCTTTTTCTGTCTTATCCTTTTGATTTTTAGTGGGGCCACGTTTTCTAAAGTAGATCGGAAGGTATTTTCTAAATAGTCGGTTAATACATCTAGCTCCATTGGGTCTGATGGAGTGGAGACTAGGGTTGTTAGTACTGGGAGGTTTTCTATGAATTGTAGGGCGGTAAATGGTTTTATTGAGCGCTTTGCAGAATAGCGAGGGGACGTACATGTATTATGGCTAAGACGTAGCTCATAAGAGATTAGGTAATGGTCGGAGATTACTGAGGTTTGCGGTAGGTTTGACTTACTGTGAGCTAATAATGAATGTTGTGTAAAATGGCTGCCTGTATCAGTAACTTTTTCATTTTTATAGTTCACAGTAAGTCATACTGTGTCCTAAACCACATCAACAAGACTGTATGAGCTTAATGATGACCTCGATGCAGTTTGAGCTGGTGGAAAGAAGTTTTGTTGATGTATTTTTGCAGAAAGGATTTGGGTGACTGTTGAGTTCCATTGTTTGTTAGCAATGTTAGCCTTGCCGCTCCAGTTCTAAATTAAAGAAGAAGAAATTAGACCCCAAATGTCTCTGCCGATCAACTGCATCTGGGGTAAGAAGAAAATTGTGTAAATTTGATTTGATCACTACCGCTCTTTAAACTAGTGACGTACTGATATTCAGGACTCACTGGGCTGAAAACCAACAAAGCTGATAATAAAGGCAGTTCACTGAAAACTACTTAGTAATAAAGTTTACAGTATGTGCAACAACATTAAACAGAGAACAGTTGGTCATAAAAGGCAATGAAGTCTGTTGTTTAGTTATACAGGGTGATTCAAAAAGATTCATCCGATTTCAAAATGATTTATTTGACTTGTGAATCATTATAGAACAATGCAGTGAACTGTAAATGGTTTAAATCAGCATAAAGTTTATTATGTAATTCTACAAGTGCTCAATATGAACCTCCTCCAGCTGTACGGACAACATCAACGCCATAGTCAAACTCATCCCATACTCGATTGAGCATGTCGGGTGTTGCTGCACTCACAGCTCTTTCAGTGCGATTTCGGAGATCATCCAGGGTTGTGGAACCAACGACGAACGCTCTGAGCTGTTGGAGGTTCACTGCTGATGAAAATCACACTGCACAGTTATGGCGGATCCACTCTTATTGAAGTGGAGAACGCAGAGCGCTTTCTGTTCAGGGGTCTCCATCTCCTCTCAGACTGAAGGGAGCCATCTTCTGATGACAGAAACTCTGTGACCCCCTCTTTCCATTGGTATGTGATTGGTTCCTAGCCGCCTCATGGTTGTAAAAATATTGCGCTGTGAAATCAGATGAATCTTTTTGTATCACCCTGTATTTTGCACTTTCATGCTGTGGTTTGTAATTGTTAACCGCTTCAAAAACAGATGGCATTCGCAAAATAGCGGGGACTTTATCCAAACCTGTAGCGAAACCAAACCTGTAGTGGAGAACTTATCGAGTGTTGTATTTTCTCTTTTTTCTAACTTTTTTAAAACATTACTGCCTAGTTCAATCATTGAGGTGTAGACAAAGTCATTCAGAGTAGTTTAGAGTAAAATGGTTCACTGTAGAGAAACTTACAGGCTTCTTTACAGTGGTGATGATAAGAACCAGACGTCACAATGTCTACGACACAAACATAGCCATTTTATTTACTATCCAAAACCACCAGTGAACCTACACGAGTCTTCTGAGCTTTTATGTGTAATATTGATGATGGTGAAATAGTCATAAATCTGAAAAAATGTTTTCTTTGGGGACTATTTTGCCTCACAATGTCCTGCATGTACAGTTTAAGGTTTTTTAAAAAAAAGTTTTAGACTTAAAAATGATCTTAAAACAATGTCTCGGACATCAGGCAGTGTATTCATCACCATTTCATGTAATAACTTTCTGTGAGGGAGCTTTTGGAGGTACTAAATTCTTCAGACGTCTGGTTCCTATCACCACCACTGTGAACTATTCTGACCGGTTGTGTGATTAGCTTTATTACTTGTACTCAAAAGTGCCCAGTTGAGCTTATCTGAGCCAAACAGACAGGTATTTGAGATTAACTAGCAATAGAGGCTGACAGAGTTTGATTGTGGTTAAATTAGCTCAGTTTGAATCTCATTAGTCCTTCTCTAAAAGCGAACCTCACTGCCCTTTAATAATAACTTATGATTGTTCCCAGGACCTAATAAAACATTCTCAACCAGCGTCCGTTCTCTCTCTCTCTCTTGCGCTGGCTCCACTCAGTAGCCTAAAATTGTGGAAATTTGTTTAATTTGTGCTTTCGTGGAAGTTTGGTTTGGCATGGGAGTGTGATTGAAAGCCTGTTTACAGAGAGATGATGAACGCTGGGAGCTTTTCTCACAGAGGAGGAGAGTGTGTGTGTGTGTGTGTGTGTGTGTGTGTGTGTGTGTGTCTGTGTGTGTGTGTGTCTGTGTGTGTGTGTGCCCTTCGCTTTTAGGACGGCACATAAAGTTCAGCTGTGGAGTGAAGCTCAGGGCATGAGGAAAAATACCAGTACTCCACCAGCTTCCTCCTTACATGAAGAATTACTGCCTTTAGTGTAACGGGCTCAGCGTCCACTACACAAAAGAGACCTAATGTTGGAATAAATCACGTTGTCAGTGGGGATTTTACAGTGATTGTTTTACTTGGATGACTGAAAAGCTCAAATAAACATGAACAGTACTGTAGAAAAGTCAGAGACCGCCCTTAATTTTTTTATTTCTCCGTTAATACAGCTATTAAGTACAAGTTATTGGGTTGAGGAGATATTTTTGAGCAGACTAAATATAAGATAATTCCCTTGCATTAAAAGGCAAAGGAAAATAAGTGAAATTAATCAGGAGTTTCTAAAAATGGATCATTAAAAGCTACAGGGAAAATGGGCCTCCTAACAACCACCTGGAAGACCTGGTAGACACCAACACTGTCCCCCTCAGATAAACAGCACTTAAAGCTTTCATCTTTGAAGAACATTTGCACTAGAACACCAAAACTGGACATCTGAGATGTTATGGTTTTATGGTGGTGCAGTGGGTCAAGAAGGGACTGGGTTCGATTCCCCGGCCGGGCAACCTTTCTGTGTCGAGTTCGCAGGTTCTCCCTGTGTCTGTGTGGGTTTCCTCCCACAGTCCAAAGACATGCACTCAGGCTAACTGGTAATACTGAACTGCCTCTAGGTGTGTGTGTCTGCCCTGCCCAGGGTGTTTCCTGCACCCCCTCGTGACCCAGGAGGATAAGCAGCTTAGAAGATGAATGAAGGGATTGTGAGAAACAGAAAATGATCAACCAGCTTCTAAGACTGAACTTCGGAGGTGTGAAAAATATCCCTGCTGGTTTCTTTGAGAAACTGAAAACGAGTCTCCTGCAAAGAATGGAAGCTGTAATAAAAGTAAAGAGTGACACACTGAGTACTGAAAACACTGATATTTAGTTGTTGAGATGTCTGTAATTTTCAATTAAATATGTTTTCAGCTTTTTTTGCTGACACTGAAAAATGTATAACTTGTATTTAATGGCTGTTTTGACTAGAAATTAAACAAAAAATGAAAGCTGATTTTTGCACAGTACTTATTTAAATAAAGCTGGTATATGTATGTTTATATTTAAAATGTTTTAAAAGCAAAAGAAATAGGCTTTGCCCTCAGCCCTCACTGCCTCTATTTTCTTTTTCTATTCTATTTTCTACCACATATTTTATACCTTTTAAAATTCCAGTCCTGCACCTTACCTGCCAAATCAGAAACACTGTTGCCAAACTAAATTGCTCTACTTGGCTAATAAACACAGAAAACCACTCAAAATAACCCTGATTCGCTCTCTTTCCATCACTAACGTGCCAGAGAGTGAGTGTTATACCTGCACTCAGAGAATAATTTACTCGAGTTTATTTAACGTTTTCAATAGTAATGTTTTATTAATGTTGCACCTTTTTTAGACCCTTGGCTGGTTTGCAAAATTTAAAATAAGAAACAGAGAACGTATCAACAAATACAGTAAAGATGAAAATTACCCAGAAGATTTAACAGCTATTTTTCAGTACTCAGTGTGTCACTTTTTACCTTTATTCCAGCTTCCACTCTTTTCAGGAGACTCACTTTCAGTTTCTCTAAGAAACCTGCAGGGATATTTTCCACACCTCCAAAGTTCAGTCTTAGAAGCTGGTTGATCATTTTCTGAAGTAATCAAACCCATTCAGTTGAGTTGAGGTCTGGACTCTGGAGTGGTCAGTCCATTGTTCAGCTTCTTTGTTTGATGTGTCCGTCTCCTTTTCTCAGTGAGGTTCTTCTTGATCAGCTACACATCCTTTCAGACCCACAGCGCTGAGTCGTCTTCTCACAGTGGAAGGATGGACAGAAACACCTGTGGATGTTTTCAGATCTGAAGCAGCTTGATTTTCTCCCCTCTCTCAAAGATGAAAGCTTTAAGTACTGTTTATCTGATGGGGACAGTGTTGGTGTCTACAGGTCTTCCAGGTGGTTGTTAGTCTGGTTCATGTAGACTGTAGCTTTTTTTTTCATGTAGCTTTTTAATTTTGTTTTTTCTAACCATTTTCTTTTCAAACTGTTAATGTTTCTTTTTAGTACCTTTTGGTTACACGTTCTTTTAAGGTTCCTTAAGTTCTTTTAAGGTTCCTTAAGGTTCCAAAAGTAAGTATGTAGTACAAGCTTCAAAGTACTGTGTCATCATTGTAGAAAACAAAATATATAAGCACCAGGCGATAGAAAAAAATGTGAGTTTGTATTTACCACCTTGTTACTCCAAATGACAATCAGATTATGAGATATTTTACTCTGTACTTTATTCAGCTTAATATCTAAAACCTGTTTGGCACTTCAGTGTAGTTTGGATATTTCAGTGTAGGCAGGCTGTCTGGAAACATCCCATCATGGTACCTAAAGTATTTACACAATAGTCTGGAGTTTGAACCTCAGACTTATTTACACTCTTAATAAGATGGTACTTCAAGGGTTCTTTAGGAAAGAAAATGGTTCTATATAGAACCACGGACACTAAAAGAACCCTTTGCATGAATAAGGGGTTCTTTGCAACATGCAAGGGTTCTTAGGTTGACGGAAAATGTGCACGAATGTTCTATAGTCGGTTCTATATAGAACATTTTCGAAAAGCGTTCTTCTACTGATACATGCTTAACACCGTAACAATAGAAGATCCTATATGAAACTATTTTCAAAAAGGTTCTATATAGAACCATCTATAGCACATTCTATCAGTTTGAAGAACACTTTCATGATGCCACGAACCCTTTAATCATGCAAATGGTTCTTTGAGTTCATGGTTCTAAACGAACCCTTAAATCGTTATAAGAGTGTAGGTAATACTTAAAACTTGTGGGACTGTAAAAGAAAATGTTACTGAATTACTGAGTGACCACCCCAGAGTCCAGACCTCAACACCACTGAATGGGTTTGATTACTTCAGAAAATGTTGAACCAACTTCTAAGACTGAACTTTGGAGGTGTGGAAAACATCCCTGAAGGTTTCTTTGAGAAACTGAAACCGAGTCTCCTGAAAAGAGTGGAAGCTGTGATAAACTGAATACACACTAAATCCTGAAACATTTCCTGATGCTGAAACATGAATGAAAAGTGAGTTTTGGGAAATGTGAAAGTGTGAAAATGCTGAAGTTTTGGAAAAACTAGCCTTGGTACAGAGAAATGTTTGGTCCTCTGAGTATTAGCCGAACCCTCCAGCTGAGCAAGTTACTGTTTGGTCCGCTTGCCAAGAGATGCTTTGTGTCTTTGATGCAACCTCCAGTCCCTCAGGAGGCAAAAGCTCCAGCTCTCTTTCATATTTCACTACGCCGGGTCAGCAGCGTCTCACAGAGGAGTCATGAGAATTTATGAAGGAAAACACCACAGTGGCCCACATTTGGCTCAGCACTAATTTCATCATGAAGCCCAGGAGGAGCCCAAACGTATAGACTATATGAGGCCTAGTAAGTCCAAGAAAGTGCTGCCATGTCCAACCTGAAGTCCTGTTCTTTGCTGCTGTGGTACACAAGACCTCTGTGAGCCAAACAGGGTCATGTGGGGTCAAAGGGGGACAAATGACGCCAAAGCGAGCTAAATGGGGCCAAACCGGGTCAAGCAGGGCAAATGGGTCCAAACAAAGTCAGACTGGTTCAGTCACGTACACCGTTAACATGGCGACTTCAGAAAATATTGTTACATGGAGCGTACGGAGACTACAGCTGTCATTCCTCATCTTCCAGCAGGTCTGTGTGGTGTTTGTCGAGCGTGTTTGTAATTGTTGTTATAAGTTTTATTATGACGGAAACTACAGACCATAAAGATCTGCTCTGTTCTGATATGTTTTTTCCTGATTTATTCTCCTTTTTTAAATTCTGCTTTTCTGTTCTGTTTGATGCGACTGTTCTGTTCTTGTTTGTCTTGTTCTTTTCCTTTCTATTATATTCTGTTCTATTCTGATAATTGTCTTTTATTTTCTTCTTGATTGTGTTCTATTTTATTCTGTTTTTTTTCTGTTCTATTGAGTTTCATTCGGGTCAGTTATATTCTATTCAGTTCTATTCTATTCCGTTCTATTCTGTTCTGTTCAGTTCTATTCTATTCTATTCCGTTCTCTTCTATATTCTGTTCTATTTAGTTCTATTCTGTTTTGTTCTATTCAGTTCTATTCTGTTTTATTCTATTCTGTTCTCTTCTATACTATTCTGTTCTATTTGGTTCTATTCTGTTCTGTTCTGTTCTATTTAGTTCTATTCTGTTCTGTTCAGTTCTATTCTATTCTGTTTTATTCTATTCCGTTCTCTTCTATACTATTCTGTTCTATTCAGTTCTATTCTGTTCTGTTCAGTTCTGTATTCTGTTTTATTCTATTCCGTTCTCTTCTATATTCTGTTCTATTTAGTTCTATTCTGTTCAGTTTTATTCTGTTCAGTTGTTTTCTATTGAATTTCATTCAATTCTATTCTATTCTGTTTTATTCTTTTCAGTTCTACTATAAGCTACTGATATTTTTCTGCTGTTTTATTTCTATACTGTACTGTTCATGTCTGGTCTACTTCTATTCTATTCTATTCTGGTCTAGTCTAATATAGTCTAATCTAATCTGTAGTTCCAAATGACATGTTGATTGTCTTTATGGGTAAAGGAAGAAGACCTCTCGCTGTATTTCAGTCACAGGGTGTGGTACACCTACAGTTACTAGCTTTCATAACGGCTATTTAAAAAATCCATTCAGCGTTGAAAAGTGTTTTTTTGGTAAATAAATCATAAATTGTAGAGGTTGTGGTCTGGTCAGTTTTCCATGGCAAGGCTGGCATCACTGGCCTCTTTTCATCAGCAAATCACCTTCACCTTTAAAGGCCTTCAGTCTCTTCCTACAGTACATTATTTTATTTCATATCAGCACCACCTCCTGCACGAAGACTGACTAGTAGTTCAAACTCACAAACTAGAAATTGGAAGAATTTTTCAGTGTAGTGCAGTTGCTGTCAGTTATTTGTGAGTTAAGTGCCATGATAATGAAATGTTTCTAATAATGAAATAACCTGAAGTGCCATAACAATGAAAGCCCAGTGACTTTACTCAAATATATGTACAGCACAGCTGATTATAAAAGCCCACACAAAAACGGCACAAGCCTCAGAATTTGGCGATAATATGCTGTAGCGATGTTAATCAACGTGGTACACTGCCATGCAAATGTGTAGATGATAATATCTACATTAAAAGATCCTTTTGCATAGTGTAATAACAACTACAGTAATATTGATAATAATAATACTGATAATAATCATAATAGAAATAGTAATGCCGCTTCCATTTTCCGCTTCCTCTCAAGCGCCATTAATCAGGATTAAAGGGTGCCATCCTGAAGACTGTTTAAGCTTAGCCTCCCACTCCCAACCTCAGCCACAAAGTCATGTTTTAGCCTCGTACGCCCTTTTTAGGGCAAAGAATCTGGGAGGTGGGCATCTGGAGAGTGGGATGGATCGGAACATTTTACAAAAAGCTGCACTTTATCCAAGACAGAGGACTTTCCTCCATCAACTTATCAGATGTGAACGATCGCGGTGTCACATAGTTACCATCGAGTTTATATAGCGTTAAGAAAGCACAGATGGTCACTGGTGGGGGGATCCAATATTGGAGTCTCTTCCTCATGATTTAAGTTTAGCTTTGCCATCGTTTACAGTGAGCTAAACCGTGTCCTGTGTTTCTGTTCAGTATCTGACCGGTGCACGATGACATCACTAGGCCTTTTTTGGCAATATCACACAAAAACACACAAATTCAAAGCAAGAAAAGACATTTTAATGAGGAATTTTATCTTTTAGGAGTTCAAAAATTGTCATTTTATTGTTTTTCACATAGAAAAACTGCATAGGGCAGCCTGTAGGCTACATTATCTGAATCAAAACAACCGAATTTGGCTTTAAGATTTAAGAAATCGCAGCATTTTTACGATAGGCACAGAAAAATGTTACACAGTGCAATTACAATAAACAAAATAACGGTGATGCGCTAGTGCAACATTATTGGAATAAATGTTTAGCATGGCTGATTAATTATAATCCTAAACACAACAGACTAAATAACTGTCAACAATGTTAATATGCTGTGTTAATATTAATGTATGTGCTAATATACATTATGTGTGGAGCATAATGCTAATATTACCTGCTGCAGTACATTTTTAAAGGGGAATTCGACCAATTGTTCTGCAAGATTTCTGCATAATTCAGCAGTTGAGATGTAAACAGTCATACAGAGTTGTTTGGTGTGAAATGGTTCATTGTAGAGAAGCTTATAGACTCAGATTTCTTTACAGTGGTGCTGATAGGAACCAGGGGTCACCATGACTACAACACAAATATAGCCACTATATTTACTATCCAAAACCACCAGTGAACCTACAAACAACGCTTATCTAATACGTTTGAGGCCCAAATCTTCTCAAAACTATCATAAACCAATGTCTCAGAAATCAGGAACTTTCTGTGAGGGAGCTTTTAGAGGTATTAAACTGTTCAGACGTCTGGTTCCTATCACCACCACTGTGAACAGGTCTGTCTCAGTAAGTTTCTCTAGAACGTAGCATTTCACCTGAAACCACTCTTAATGACTGCGCACATCTCTAGCATTTAATCATACAGAAGTTTTTAAAAATCCCCTTGAATTCCCCTTTAAAGCTTCACAAATATGTAGATGATTATGATGTATATACACTCAAACGCTGCAAGCGTTAGAGTCCCTCAGTGGCACATTAACAATACTGAGGGACTTTGATAGGTGACTGTACAGGCTGAAATACATCCAACTCAAAGGCTGAGTAACTATGTGTGGCAATAATAACGCATGATCTAATCTCTCACAACTTTCTAGGTCGACTCATGCATTGTTGAAATGTAAATTTCCTGCTGGAATGCGTTCATTCAAACTCAGAGCCCAAAATGGGCCACATGAAACGAGTGACAATGGTGTTTTTGTCTACTTTGGCCCAAAGGCCCACTTTCTGAGCCGACACAGTTTGATCTGGGATGTGAAACTGCCCAAACAGCATATTAGTGTATTTTATATTTTTGTGTTGCTCAAAGCACTGTAAAGATAAACTGGACAGACTATCTTTATACAAACTAATAAACATACAGGACTGTGCAAAAGTCTTAGACAGGTGTAAAAGTCTTTATCTGGGCAGTAAGTGTGTTTTTGCCATTACAAACACTGTATAGCATTAGAATAAATATAAATAAGCATAAATACAGTAAAGTTATTAGTAAGTTAGAAGAACATAGGTTTGGTTTCTGACTTCTCGCTGCACTCCTGCGTCCCGGAGAAGAGCTTTGGGAATAGATAAACTAACTCACACACATTAAATCATATTTATTGACTTATATATTTATTTATTTGGATTTATTTAAGGTTATTGTTTTTAACAAATAAACCTACCGCCCAGATAAACAGCTTTTTTATGTTCTCAGATGGCCTAAGACTTCCGTACAGGGGACTTAAAAATATAGATGTGCATTTCAAATAGCAAAGCTGATTAAATAAAATGCAAAAAAAAAAAAAAATGTAGAATAAAATCAGCTCTCTACCATCTGTGTTACCACATCCACGCTGACATAAAGGCCTATAGATCTCTGTCGTTTCGTTATTGTGTAGTTTGTGTCATGCCCATACAAGGAAGTCCTTGATTAAGTCTAATATGATTTTCTCTATGGGAAAATTTAATGGCGTTTTCAAAAATCGCTGCTGTCGCCCCCCTGTGGTAAACAAAAATGCTGTGGATATTTTTCCTCCAAGCATTATCAGATCATCCAAATTATGAGGCAATTAAGAAGCAGAAATATGAATATTGTTACCAGCAAGCTAACACTGCTGTGCATTGGACTGACATCATAAGACTGACACCATCTGACCAAAATACCCCAAACAAACCAACAAGCTTTGAACATGGTACAGTCATAGCTGGTGTTATATAACAATATTGAAATTTATTAATAGACTTATTTTCATACAAGATTATTTCAGTGTGCAGAAGCATTAGCTTATCTGCAGCATGTATTTAGCATTTTTCATACTTTGGTTGCTAAACTACCTTGTAATTCAAGGATCCAGTGACAATCCAGTGACGACTGGGGTAGAGACATAGGTTTGAAGCATTTTAGGAATTTTTAATAACGGCACCATTTTTCTCATAGAGAAAACCATCTTAGAACCAGAGTTCCTAATATGGGCATGACTCCGACTGCATAGTGAAGTGATGGTAGGTCAGTTCTGATGCTCGTAAAGCTGTGTTTTAGTTGTCATTGCAGTCTTTGCAGAAGATTTTTGCACCGTTAGGGAAAAAGCCAGCTCCAACCAGAGAGATGGAGCATCCGGAGCACTTAAAGCACGACTGGTGCCACTGACGGTCCTCAAAGGAGACATACTTCCCATCACCGAAGCCTGAGATAGAGAGAGAGAGAGATAGAGAGAGAGAGAGAGAGATAGAGAGAGAGAGAATGTCAACAGTTCATCAGCACAGCATACTGTCTGTAAGTGGGCCGTGTTTACTATCATTCCATTGAAATACACACCATAAACATTCACTGTAATTATTATACGTATGTTATTATCATATTATGTAATTATCATTAAGACTTTAAAGCGATAGTTTTTGCCAAAAACCAAATCTATTGATCACTTTGGTGTCTGAAGTTTTTCACCGGAGCTGTTAGGCTAATGTAGCTAACAAGTGACGGAAACTTATATACGGGGCCGTTAAGGGCCGTTTCCCAGACCTGGATTAAGCTCAGTCCAGACTGCAGTACCAATGGTGAATCACCACTTAAAATACTTTTTAGTCTAAGGTTAGACTTAATCTGTGCCTTGAATAATACTTTGTATGTTTGAGAAGGTAATTAATAGGAGAAAGAAAAATAGTGGTTTTAAGGTCCGATTGTGAACCTTAAATAAGTTTATCCAGGTGAAAAGTTCGTATTTGTACCTTTTCATAACTGAATGTTTTAAAACAGAACAGTAAAATAAAGTCTGGAGTCGAGACGGGGTGTGTGGAGTCAGTACAGCTTAGAACATATCATTTCAGTGGATTATGGTTCAGTTATGTTCCCTGACTAAAGGTACTGAGATGTACCCTTGAGGGTACCACCCCAGTGACAAGATTGGGAACTGCCCCAGTGACAGTGCAGTACCTTTATTTCTGAGAGTGTGCAATAAACACACTTTTATGGCAGAAATGTAATATTTAAGACAAAATTATGTTTTCACTTGGAGACGATGCATCATACCGTGCCTGGCTGTTGTAAAGAGTGCAGAGTAAAACAGGTGCCAAAACGATATTTTGAGAGGAACTGATACAAAAGACAAATATTGAGATTGTAGAAGAAAAGCTTGAATACATTCAGAAAGAGCCCTGTGCACTGATTCTCTGTGGCGTCCTGACAGACACGGGAGGTGCAGGTTTAATCTGACCCAGCAGGGCTGAATTACTGAGATGTTGCCTCTGACCGCATGACAGAGTGAAAGAAGAAAAGGAGGCCTCAGTTCACACCGCTCACCGACAGCCTGCTGCAGCCCACACAGTCAGACTCTGTTAGCCAGCACAGAACAAAGCACAAAAGGAATTGTCTGAGCCACACACACACACACACACACAGTCACACACACACAGTCACACACACAGTCACACACACACACACACACAGTCACACACACACACACACACACACACACACACACAGAGTCACACACACACGCACACACACACACATGCCATGCACTCATTTCCATGTACTTCCACAACCCATATTCATTCTACATGTAATGTAATAAACATTATATATATATATATATATATTTATATATATATATATATATATATATATATAATATATAATATATACATATATATATAAAAGTACAAATAGGTAATTAATGTCACACACACACAGACACACACACACACACATATATATATATATATATATATATATATATATATACACCCATCAGCCATACAATTATGACCACCTCCTTGTTTCTACGCTCATTCTCCATTTTATCAGCTCCACTTACTATATAGGAGCACTTTGTAGTTCTACAGTTACAGACTGTAGTCCATCTGTTTCTCTGCATACTTTGTTAGCCCCCTTTTACTCTGTTCTTCAGTGGTCAGGACCCCTATGGACCCTCACAGAGCAGGTACTATTTGGGTGGTGGATCATTCTCAGCACTGCAGTAACACTGACATGGTGGTGGTGTTTTAGTGTGTGTTGCGCTGGTCTGAGTGGATCAGACACAGCAGTGCTGCACACACACATATATAAAGTTCCTACATTTAATAATACTAAGCCCCATATGTATTATAAATATGTACGTGTATAGTTGTATGCAAAAGTTTGGGCACCCCAAACATGGCGTTTTGTTTATTTATAAGTGAAAGTGAGTGAACACGCCCTCCACAGAGAACACACTACTGCACACTTTAATACACAAATACTGTTTATTTGCTAAATTTAACACTTCGGGACATAAACATGTCATTTGATGAGGGGTCTGTATGTAAAAATAATAATATGACAAATATTTCACATATGTAATATGTAAATACCTATATGTCATAACGTGCCATATGTATTACATGTATGTATCTGTGTGTATATATAAGTATCTGAATGTAATAAGGATTTTCTAAGTCTAATCTTAAACCTAAACTCCAATCTTAATCTCATTAGCTGAAAAGAAAGCACTTTACACACTCAGGCGCTCTGTGCTGCTCCTGAAGGTCTGTTCTGTTTTTCTCTGGATGTAAAAGACTGTTATCCTGAAAACATAAGGAGATGAACGCGTGCACTGACCTGTGATGGCCTTGTTGCAGGCGGAGCATTTCTGAGCGTACAGGCTGCTGAAGCACTTGACGCAGTACGGATTCTCTCCCTGAGAGGTGAAGGGCTGACCGGCCAGCGGAGCCTTACAGCCAGTGCACAGGAAACACTCTCTGTGCCACGGCTCGTCACGGTACGTCACTCCGCCCTGCACCAGGACCTGCACAACAACGACAGTGACAATAATAATAATAATCATAATCATAATATTAATCATAATAATAACCAGGTTGGTAATAAAACCTAATCCTAAACTCAACCATAACCTTAACTTCAACTCAAACACACTGAGCCCCAGCAACAAAACCAGTATATGTGGCATTTTTGGTTAAAATCATATAAGCATGTTGTGGCATTATTTAATGCGCTGTGTTTAAAATAAGGGATCACTAAAATGTAAATAAAGCATAGTTTGACTTTTTAATGTTAAAGATAAAACTAAATGATTAAAAATGATAAAAAACAAAATAGCAAACAAAATAACTGATAATCCAAAAAAAAGGGTGGAATGGTTATTATATGGTTTTTCATTAGAGGGACTCAGTTACTGCCAGGATTTTACAATATTTAACACTAATTATTCACAGTAAAATACTGTGTTCATCTTTTTACTGTGAAATCAACTCATCATAAGATATATTATGTAATAAAACAGCTAATTACTGTAAGGTTAATGTTGAGCTGTACCATACAGCATTCTGGGATATGTCAGAAACCGCGAGTTAAAAACCTTTTAATAAAAGCATTTTAAGGGCTTTTTATTCTGATGATTCAGATTTTGGTGTCCTGACGATTTTTGAAGTTTTATGTTTGATTATTTATTCATTTTTATGTATTGATTGTTTAAATCCTGGAGCTCCACACAGAACAAACTTCAATGTGCACAGTTTTTATTTCCTTTCTGAGTTTAACATACTGGAACAAAATAAAACATAAAATGTGCCATAACTTTCGCACAGGCCACATTTGATGTTGTATTTTTCCCACAATATGTTAAATTCAGCAAATAAACACTTACAAAATGAACACATCATTTGACCAGGGGTGCACAAACTTTTGCGTATGGCCATTTCTACTGGTCCATTCATCATATATCGTTCACACAATGTAAACGGTGGTTGGCGGTCTCAAAGAGTGAACAGAAAATGTATTAAAGATGGAAAAAAATTGAGTTATTAGGTTTTCAGATGACAGCGAGGACAAGCTAGCCAAGTACATTCTGCACACCGCTCCACCGGCACACTGTTACGAAGCTGACGGCTTACGAACTGTCTGCAGAATATCCTCGAAGAATACGCGAATGCTTCTCTTTTGGATCCGAACATCCAAACACAGAAAGATCACCTTCAGTGGAAACAATAACATTTGGAGAGATGCTGGACGGCGGCGCCATTAATAATAATAAACTTCACTCTTATGGCACTTCTCATTGTGGGTCCACAATCTGCTCTCCACAAAACAGACTACATGTTAAAAAAAATGGTTTTAACACTATTATTCAAGCAATAATCCAATCACAAAAGTGCAAAGGCGGAACAATTATAGCCAAAAAAGGGAAAATCCCAAAAAGCTCACTGAAGAAAATGTAACGATAGTGATAAACACTGTCTGAGCTGCGTATCGGCGTATAATCAGGGCAGTAAATGGAGCTGAGGGTGATTTCTAACCAAAGTGGGTTCATATTAATTATATATGCGCGAAAGTATCTGAACGTTCCTTCTAATTGGTGAATGCTTGTATGGTCACCATTCACAATGGTGAGCGTCAGCTAGAGGGGTACAAAGCCCCCCAGCATTGAGCTGTGGAGCAGTGGAACTGCATTCTCTGGAGTGATGGAGCTCCATCCAGTACCTTTGGGATGAGTTGGAGTGATCCAGAACTGATCATCAAACATCAGTACCTGACCTCACTAATGCTCAATCAAATCCTCACAACAGTGTTCCAAAATGTAGTGTAAAGCCCTCCCAGAAGAGTAGAGGCTGTTACTGCAGCAGAGGAGGAACAAACTCCCTATTAATAGCTTTCATTTCAGAAAAAGCGCTGGAGGAGTCTACAAACTTTTGGACATAATACTGTGATATGTTTGTTTTGAGAAACAAGATTGAGACAGTTAAAAAGTTGTTTAGTTATCTGGTGTCAACCAGAGTCTTGGTTCTTCTCAACGTTTCTTCTTCTTGCTCTTAGGGACTTTTTTCTTGCCACCGTTGCCCTTGGTGACGCTCATTTGGGGCTTGGAATCAAACTTCTGTAAAGCTGCTCTGTGGCAACACCCCTTATAAAAAGTGCTATGCAAATACATTTAAATTGCACTGAACTGAATTTAGGGTCAAATTTGAGCAAATAAGTCAAATGCAAGTAACTGCAGTTAAATACACGTCACACATGAATTACATACAAAATCAATCACAATCACAAATCACAATTATTATTCATTTTATAGCCCTACAACTAATACAATGATAATAAAACATTAATTTTAATAGAGTATATTTCTGAGCAGTAGTGTACTGAGTGGCACTGAGAGATGTGTGTGTGTGAGTGTGTGTGTGTCTGTTACCTGTTTGCAGTGTGTGCAGCGCGGGGCGAAGCGTCCCTCGTAGCAGGACACGCAGTAATAATCATCTTTATCAGGGATGAACGCCTGAGAGCCCAGCGACTGTTTACAAACACGACACACAAAACACTCCTCATGCCACGTACAGCCACTGTACTCCAACTTCCTCGATCCTGAGAGAGAGACAGAGAGAGAGAGAGAGAGAGAGAGAGAGAGAGAGAGAGAGAGAGAGAGAGAGAGAGAGATCATTAAAAATGTTTTGAAAAGATAACTTCAGATTTTATATTTAATAATAAAAAATAAGAAAGAAAATGAGAGAAAGAAAGAAAAATAGAAAAAGAATGACATAATTAGAGAAACAATCACCAATGACAATATAAAAGTGTTTAGATTTTAAGATTTTATATCTTTTGAAAAAAAGAAAGGAAAAAAAAGACCAAAGGGAAGAACAAAAGAAAAAAGAAAGGAAAAAAAGAATGAAAATATCATCACTATGAAAAGTGTTATTCACATATGAAAGCAGATAGATAGATAAATAGACAGACAGACAGACAGACAGACAGATAGATAGATAGATAGATAGATAGATAGACAGACAGACAGATAGATAGACAGACACACAGATAGACAGACAGACATACAGACAGACAGATAGATAGACAGACACACAGATAGACAGACAGACATACAGACAGATAGATAGATAGATAGATAGATAGATAGATAGACAGACAGATAGATAGACAGACAGACAGACAGACAGACAGACAGATCCCTGCAGGTTTCTTTGAGAAACTGAAAGTGAGTCTCCTGAAAAGGATGGAAGCTGGAATAAAGGAAAAGAGTGACACAATAAACACTGAAAAACTGTATTTAGTTTTTTCCTAAAGCTGTAAAATGAATAACGTGTACTTGATGGCTGTCTAGACTGATGAGTAAATAAATGAAGGGTGGTCTCTGAGTTTTGCGCAGTGCTGTGTATTCCTCACTGCTTTGTGATGAGGAGGCGCTGGGCAGTCAGAGAGAATGTGAAGCGTTGTTGTGTGTCTGTCCGTTCTTTACGGAGCAGTGATGAAGCTGATAAAGCGCTCAGCTGTGATAGAGCAGAGCAGCAGAGCGACTGAGGCGCAGGCGCACAGGTACGGCTGCTTTACAGTCACGGTGAACAAACATTAAACGAGTGATCTCTGACCTACAAAAGCACCGGAGCTCAGCCCACACAAATATGAGCTTTCCTCATTTACAGTCTGATCTGACACACAGATACTGAGAGCTTTACGTACAGTTTACAGCTGATGAATCAGATTCACGTAGCTCAGATATGTGCTGTATGAGTCACAGCAGGTCTCCGCCATGTCATTATCATTACCTTTCACCACCACCATCATCATCATCATAATCTCTCTTTAAAACTACAGACTAGTAATTCAGTTATTGATCTCAGACATTTTATTTAGCATCTACTCTAAATGATTTAATATATATTGTACACTATTTAGTACCATTCTGTGCATTAACATACTCAGTATCTACTAAAAATGATTCAGTATCTATTAAAAATGATTCAGCAACTACTATAAATTATTCAATATGTACTATAAATGATTCAGTGTCTACTGTAAATGATTCAGTAACTACTATGAATTGTTTAATATTTTACTATAAATGATTCAGTGTCTATTGTAAATGATTCAGTATTTACTAGAGATGATTTAGTAACTACTAGAAATGATTCAGCGACTTCTATGAATTATTCAATATTTACCATAAAGGATTCAGTGTCTACCATAAATGATTCTGTATTTACTATAAATGATTCAGTGTCTATTGTAAATGATTCAGCAACTAAAAGATTCAGTAACTACTATAAATTATTCAGTATTTACTATAAATGATTCAGTGTCTATTGTAAATGATTTAGTAACTAAACGATTCAGTAACTACTATAAATTATTCAATATTTACTATAAATGATTCAGTAACTATTGTGAATGATTTAGTAACTACTATAAACTATTCAGTAACTGCTACACATAATTATATGCTATAAATTATTCATTATCTACTATAAATTATTCAGCATCTACTGACAATTATTCAGTATCTACTATGGATTATTCTGTATTGATTATAAGTGATTTAGTATCTACAATGAATACTACTATATTCAGTAAGTACTATAAATTACTAAGTAACTACTAAGAATTATTCTGTACACTGTAAAAAATGACTTTGACTGAAAGAATCATTCATTCAAAGTATTTATTTAGATTAAACAAAATTAGCTAATTTACTTGTTACCACATGAAGTCATTTTTAAATAGATCTGACAAGCCACTTTTTACAGTGTAGGTACTGTGCAATATTCATTAACTACTATGAAACAATGTGTAAATTATGTAGTTATAAGAATGATTTAGCGTCTAAAGGAGAGAGAAAGAAAGAAAGAGAACGAAAGAAAGCTAGAAAGTGATTTCTGGTTGTTATTTGTCATTTGTAAGTATAAAATTCTCTGCATGTGCTAATTAAGTTTGTCAAAAATAGAAAAAAATTAAAATGAAAGAGGAGAAATGAAGAATTTTGAAAAATTTGAATAGAAGAATCCATCAGAAAGACGAAGTATACAAGGTGTATTACAAATATGCAATTACATTGTGTAGCATATTGCACAACTGAGTCACATCTGCAGAAAGAAAGCTGGACAGACAAACAGATACTCAGACAGTAAGTCACCCAGCACAGCCTCAGGCAGACAGTCTGATTAAAGAGAAACGGGTCTGTTCTGAATGGGTAATGTGCTGGGCATGTACACTGACAGTGACATGATACTGACATAATTACTGTATCAACATTACATCCTTCAGACACAGTGACACAGGAAACAGAGAGCAAATACCCACTAGAGCTTCTCACCATCACCATCATCATCACCATCATCATCATCATCGTCACCTCCCTCCCCATTCACCTCTTTATGCTCCACTCACAAATGTGTTAAAATGATGGTTCTTCAAGGGTTCTTTAGTAAAGAAAATGGTTCTATGTAAAGCCATGAACACTCAAAGAAACCTTTGCATGCTTAAAGGGTTCTCTGCACTGTGAAAGCGTTCTGCAGATTGATGGAGAATGAGCTGTAGATGGTTCTATGCAGAATCTTTTTGAAAAAGGGTTCTATATAGCAGAAAAAAGGGCTGTTCTATTGTTACAAGCTTGACATAGAAACAGAAGAACCCTTTTTGGTGCTACATTGAACCCTTTTGAAAAAGGTTCTTTATACATCTGCAACACAATCTCCATCAATCTGAAGAACGCTTTCATGATGGAAAGTGTTCTTTGAGAGTTCATGGTTCTATATAAAACTATGTTCTTTACTAAAGAGCCACTTTTAATCATTTTTATCACTTTTAAGAGTGTTGTGTTGATATATTATTAAAGTTTTTAACAATAAACATCTGCTTCTCTTACAATATAAAGAACCTCATGTTCTGCCAGCTTGGATGAGATGCAGGCATTAAGATATAACTGTCAGGCTTTCTTTGTAACGTTCGTTTTTTGTGTGTTATGCACTTATTTTTTGTAAAAAAAAAAACAAAAAAACAATCTTACTCTTACAAGCAGAGGCAGAAAATATTACCAGCTTCCAAGACTGAACTTTGGAGATGTGCAAAAACATCCCTGTGCAAAAAGAAAGCGCTCCAAGCGTCCTTAGAGAAACTGAAATGAATCTCCTAAAATGAATGAAAGCTGTAATAAAAGTATAGAGTGGACACAATAAATACTGAAAGAATGTGATATATTTACTTGCTAAGGCTTCTATGTAATTTTCTTATTATTAATTCCTCATTATTAGTTATAAGTTTTGCTTTTTTTTCCTGACATTAAAAAATTAATAACTTATTGTACAAGTTATAGAAATAAAATAAATGAATGGACGATCACACAGTACTATTTTAAGTTCAATAAAATTAAAATCAAGTATTGCAAAACCAGTAACCCAATGGCCCTGCCAGTAAGAGCTGGATAAATCAGTTCACCCATGCAAATCCAGACAGGAATTCAGAGGCTCTTCTGATGAAAATTGTCCCTCCTACCTGTGCAGGTAAGGTGAAGCCTGTGCGCAAATGAGCTGAATGAAGCCCTGCAGGAGTTTCAGCTCTAATCACGCTGTCACATCTGGCTCACACACCCATAGACACTGCCACGCCCGCAGCTAAACGCCTGCGGCTAGAGTGTTAAACTCTCTTAACCCCAATATTTATTCTCACATAACTGCATGTGTTGTACGCTACACTCAAAGTACAGTTAAACAGCTCATGTCGCACATCTTTCCTGTATTTCATATTTTTGCATGAGGTCAACATGTGAACGTGAAGTCCATGTAAGCAATGTTGAGACATTTTGTCCTTTGTACATTCAGTTATATAGGGAGTTGCTAGACCATTTAGGGCCGTGTGTGTCAAGAGGAGGACACTGAAATGAATACGGAGTGAAACAGGTAGCAACCGGATAAGAAATTTGGAAGAAACAAAACACAAGCAACGCAATTTTGAACATATTGAAAGGATTTTTTTCCAGATTACTATAAAGAGGGAGTTACACAAATTTCAATGTAATATTTTGAAAGTGTGAATATGACTTTGAGTATATTTCAAGCTTGACATAGAGTGGAGACGGGCAATATTGTGTGGATGTAAGCATTTTTAGCAATTACTGCTTCAGGGACTTAGGACCAATAAGTAGCAGTACTTAAGTTTAACCAGTGTAGGCTTTTAAAAAAGACTTAATTCACGCTTAATCTCATGAATGAATAATAGTAAGACAGGGGAGGGAAGTGTTGACCTTTATACTTACATAAATATGTTATTGGCATACCAGTAAATAACAGGCAGCAGATAATTTGACCAAAAGGGCACCATGTACACAAAAACAAAAACAGGGCCTAGCACTGTTCCCTGGGGAACACCTTGCATAAAAGTATGTACAGCTGTTGTGGAGCACGTATACTTCTACCAAACGTGGCAGTAGACAGTGGGTACCTGGCATGACGGTCTTGTTGCAGGCCACACATTTGGAGGAAAACTCGCTGCAGTAGCAGTCGTTACACAGCAGCGCCTCATCCTGGCAGATGAAGGGCTCGTCGGCGAGTGAGCGCTCACAGCGAGAACAGCGGAAACATTCCTCATGGTAGTGTCTGTCATCATAGTACAGCTCCTATACGGACACACACAGACATATATAATAGTACAGCTCCTGTAAGGACATAAAGATACATATGTACTAGTACAGCTTCTATAGGGACAGACACAGGTGTATGTAATAGCACAGCTCCTGTAGGGACACACAGAGACATACATAACAGTACAGCTTCTATAGGGACAGATACAGGTGTATATAATAGTACAGCTCCTTTAGGGACACACAGAGACATACATAACAGTACAGCTTCTATAGGGACAGATACAGGTGTATATAATAGTACAGCTCCTTTAGGGACACACAGAGACATACATAACAGTACAACTTCTATAGGGACAGATACAGGTGTATGTAATAACACAGCTCCTTTAGGGACACACAGAGACATACATAACAGTACAGCTCCTATAGGGACACACAGAGACATACATAACAGTACAGCTCCTATAGGGACACACAGAGACATACATAACAGTACAGCTTCTATAGGGACAGACACAGGTGTATGTAACAGCACAGCTCCTGTTGGGACACACAGAGACGTACATAACAGTACAGCTTCTATAGGGACACATAGAGGTGTATATAATAGCACAGCTCCTATTGGGACACACAAAGACGTACATAACAGTACAGCTTCTATAGGGACAGACACAGGTGTATATAATAGTACAGCTCCTATAAGGACACACAGAGACATACATAACAGTACAGCTCCTATAGGGACAGATACAGGTGTATATAATAGCACTGCTCCTATTGGGACACACAGAGAATTCCAAGTGTTTCATAATTATGCACTGGTCGTTATCCTTTTAAAAGGTATTACAATGTATGGCAACTCTTGTGTTATTATAGCCTTATGAAGCATGATTAGAGTTTATAAATATGCTTATAAAGCATTGTTACCAACTTACAAAAAGTTATACGTGCATTTATAGTGGCTTATGAATACAGTCTTCATAGAAAGTGCTGCGCTCTCCATCTCAATGCGGAGGGATGGTGCGGCTACACCAACAAAGCAAATTGGCATATTTCCCTGCCTTCCTGAGTGCAGTCTTCTCCAGAGAGTTGGGTGTTATGTACACAACAAGGCGCATATGACCTTTCATTGTTTGTGTAAAACTCTTTCAGCAAAGAAGTGCAACCTCAGAGAGATCGCTTCTTCTGTGTACGCGCAGCTGGCTGGGCGATTAGGAGAAGGCTTTGCTCCATCTCTCGAAAAGAGCCAGGACTTTATTTACACTGTGGAGAGAACGCTGCCTCCGATAGCGAAGCCTAATCTCTCTGCTTTGCTTACATTCTTCCCAGAAACGAATGATGCGAGTTCAGGGCTCCCTGTCCTGCACCATGTGAGAGAAAGCAGCCCCTCATTACAGGGGGCCAGCGCGACACTGAGCCGTGTAAACACAGATAGAGACGTTACGTGACGGACGATGCCGTTAGGGTCTCAGAGAACATGAACCAGAACTTATCATCATGCTCCCCGAGAGAGTGAGGGAGTGGGAGAGAGAGTGGGAGTGAGAGAGGGAACAAGAGTGACAGATCAAGACAGGAAGAAAGAGCAAGGGGACAATCAGAGGGACGAGGGGACACAGTTCACATCAGTTAAGCTTTATTTATACTGGCAGTAAAAATAATTACTCAACATTTTTTGTACTGATCACTGATACAAACTAAAAAACATAATGCAAAATAGACACTATGGGTCAGTTTCCCAGACAGGGATTAGGCCTACACCCTAAAAAAAGATGGTTCTTCAGAGGTTCTTTAGTTCTTTGAACACTCAAAGAACCTTTTGAATGATTAAAGGGTTCTCTGCATTGCTAAATGGTTCTTCTGATTGATGGAGAATGTGCTATAGATGGTTTTATATAGAACCGTTTTGAAAAAGGTGTGATTACAGTAGTTTATACTGTAATGCATTACACTACACACTTAAAAAGATGAGGGTTCTATATAGAACCATGACCACTCAAAGAACCCTTTGAATGATTGAAGGGTTTTCTACATTGCTAAAGGGTTATTCAGATGGACAGAGAATGTGCTGTAGATGATTCTATATAGAACTGTTTTGAAAAAGGTGTGATTACAGTAGTTTATACTGTAATGTGTTATACTACACACTTAAAAAAGATGGTTCTTCAAGGGTTCTTTAGTAAAGAAAATGGTTCTATATAGAACCATGAACACTCAAAGAATTTTTTGCATTATTAAAGGGTTCTCTGCATTGCTAAATGGTTCTTCAGATTGATGAAGAATGCGCTGTAGATGGTTCTACATAGAATCGTTTTGAAAAAGGTGTGATTACGGTAGTTTATACTGTAATGCGTTATACTACACACTTAAAATGATGGTTCTTCAAGGGTTCTATATAGAACCAAGAACACTCAAAGAACCCTTTGCATGATGAAAGGGTTCTGTGCTGTAGATGGTTCTGTATAGAGCCTTTTTGAAAAGGGTATAAATTGTGTATAGTGTATTTTTCCATCTGGTAATGTAAATAAATGGGTCATATTTCAATGAATTAGTTACAGTGAAGAAGGCTAGTCAGTGGTGGTCATCCTTACTATATCTTAACGCCCCCCCCCAGTTGAATTATGGCTAAGTCTCTGCACCACACAGTGAGAGAGAAAGAGAGAGACAGAGTGAGAGTCAGGGGGAGAGAGACAGGCAGTGAGAGAGACAAGTGAAGCAGGCCAAAGCAAACAGAATGTTTTATTTACTGCGGCGGTGTCCCTGCAGCTCCATAACTCAGAGCCGTGTGTTTGTGTGGCGTCGGCTGGTGTCCCCCCTCAGCACGCACACACACAAACACACCGCCCCATCACTGCTGTGTTTGGGGTCACTGATCTACACTCCGTCTCCTGGGGTCACTCACAATGATAGAGACCCTGCCAACACACCGCACAGCCAAGCTCCACAAAACAGGCCCCTGAGGGGGAAACTGGAGTTTATTCCTGCCTTTGCTGGGTGTTTCTGTGTCTTTCAGTATGACTGGAGCTGAAAGCTGCTCTGCTTCATCTCACCCAGGCCACCTTATCTTAAAATGAGAGTTTGGCAAAAACGTTACATTTACAGTTTTTCACTTTCCTCGCTCAAAAAACGAGATCCACCTCCACAACAGTGCTAACTTCAGTTAGGTAAGGTAAAGGAATACATTACACTAATGAAATACTTCTTCCACACTTAACAAGATGGGTCTTCAAGGGTTCTTTAGTAAAGAAATGGTTCTATATAGAACCGTGAACACTCAAAGAACCCTTTGCGTGATTAAATGGTTCTTTGCATGGTGAAATTGTGCTTCAGATTGATGGAGAATGTGCTGTATATGGATCTATATAGCACTTTTTTTGAAAAGGGTTCTATATAGCACCAAAAAGGGTTTTGCTGTTGTCACAAGCTTGACATCATAACAATAGAAGAACACTGTTTTTGGTGCTATATAGAACCCTTTTCAAAAAAGGTTCAATATGGCACCATCTTCAGTGTATTCTCCATCGATCTGAAGAACACTTTCACCATGCAGAGAACCATTTAATCACGCAAAGGGTTCTTTGAGTGTTCACAGTTCTATATAGAACTGTTTTCTTTACTAAAGAACCCTTGAAGAACCATCTCTTTTTAAAGTGTGTAGTAAAATGTAATCACACTACAGTTACTGACGTCAACACGACCACACACTTTCATCATCCTGGAGATGTTTGGTCCCCACAAAGGTCTAAATACACATACTCTGATAGGCAAAAGTGTGAGCGCCCCTGATCAAATGACACGTTTTGTTGATTTTCCAAGTGAAAAGAAGTGAACACATCCTCTACAGAGAACACACTTGACACACATATTCCCGGCTCTGACGTCCGTAAAGACTCCATTTCCCAGAACTCTCTGGGAGATCGCGTGACCCACGAACTTCCACAATCCACCAATCAACGCTCCAGTTCACCAGAACACTAACCTGTTGCACCTGTGATGTTTGTCATATGACTGGCTGTGGTTTAGTATATAAGCCCAGTCCTTAGCATAGAATGATTGTGAGGTGTTGCTTCTCTCCATAGAGATACTGAGCGTTTCTGTCTGTATTTTGCCTTCTGTGTTTCTTGACTGTGTTTTTGGACTTCTTGTCTTTGCCCTTTCGGATCTGGTTGTCTAATATTGTTTGTTATGTTAACCTTTTTTCTGTATTTTTGGCCTTTTTGGATTTGATCACCGCCTGTCTTTTCACTGCGAGTGTTGTCAAGCCCTTTCTAAGTAAAGCCTCTTTTCTTAATGTTTACCGTGAGCGTCTGGCTGGTTCTGTTCATTACAACACTTCTGTACATTTCAATGCACGATTACTTGCAGTTCGTTTTTTAGTTTACTTGCTGAATTTAACACATTGGGGTAAAATACAACATAAAATAAAAAAGGTGATACTATAAAATCTTACTATAAAAAAAGATACTATAAAATCTTAACCTCTTATTCTCCAGGGTATATTTTGGTTTGTCCATCTGAATTTACATGATCAAATCGTAAGGCAAATTATTCAGTAACTGCATGAAATAAATGTCAATTTTTATTTTATTTATTTATTTATTTAATTTTTGTAAAGGCTCCCCTCAAATTAACAGAACATGTGTTTTATGATCACACATATTGCTATATGCTTACAATTTACTGCTGAAAGCCAAAAATCTCAGACGCTCTTTGTATTATTTTTCAAAAATAATTTGTACAGAGCAGATCACTGAAGAAACGCCATCTGTTTACAGTTTATAGCCCAGATTTGTGGAAAAATGGGTTGACCTTCAGTAGAAAAAAAAAAATTGTGAGTTCAGCTTTTTTATTATAAGGGTTTAAAGTTACATTACCCATCTATTTGACTGGAAAGAGGACAGTTACAGCTCTCATATGACCCCCACCTTTTGAACGTAGCTTATGAAATATGAAAGTTATGATGAATATGACGAAGTGCGTTTTGGAACCACCGGTGGTCCCAAGGAGTTGAAGAGTAAGCCCTGATGAGATCAGAGAATTCAGACCAGTGAAGATCTTGAGAGGTTCTGTGTTGAGAAGCGCTCTCAGATTGCTTGCTCTGTATTCTCCAATAGGAGAGACTCATTGCTGTTATGTTGGTTACACAAAGTACTAAATGCAGGGGTGTCAATAACTGTGACATGTGGCTTTGTTAAAGATATAGGTTTTTGATATAGATTTAATGGGGTTTTTTTAGATTTATTGTTTTCTTCCGTTAAATTTACCTTAATTAACCCATTAAAATCCCAGTCTTATTACATACTAAGGGCGTATTATTCAGTAACTACAGGGGCTTCAGTGCAAACTGGCCGAGCTGTTCTCAGGTTATAGAAGTGTGTAATAAAACACACTGTGTCTGGATCCAGTGGTTCTGGATGGCCAGTTATCGTTCTCGGCTCATATCGCGAACCTAACTCGGTCATGCAGGTTTCTCCTGTACAACATCCGGAGGATCCGACCCTTTCTCACTCGAGAGGCAACCCAGGTACTAGTGCAGTCTCTTGTCATCTCAAGGCTTGACTACTGCAACTCGCTCTTGGCTGGTCTTCCTATGGGGCCATCAGGCCTCTGAAACTCATCCAGAATGCAGCAGCACGGCTCGTCTTCAGTCTTCCTAAGTTCAGTCACGTCACCCCACTGCTGTGCTCCCTTCACTGGCTTCCTGTAGCTGCTCGCATCAGCCCCTCCCGACCTGATGGCAATGGTGAAATCTCGAACTGTACCTCAAGCCCTTCGAGCTTCGAGTACAGCTTGGCTTGACCCGCCATCCTTTAAGGCGCGCGGAAGGCAAGCATCAAGACTGTTCTCTGTGCTGGCACCCAGGTGGTGGGACGAACTCCCACTGGCTGTCCGTACAGCAGAGTCTCTCGCCGTCTTCAAACGCAGACTGAAGACACATCTCTTCATACAGCACTTAAATGAGCACTGAATTAAGTATTGATTGTAATGTATTGTACAGCACTTATGTATTGTATTGTATTGCACTGCTCTGTGTTTGACTCTGTTCCTTTTTCTCTTGGTGTCAATGACTTTCTGATTCTAGCAGTATCTGAGCTCAGGACTGGCTTTTTCTCTAACCTATTGGTAACTAGCAAAGATACTTTCTCTGGATAGACAAAGTACATTTTGTAAGTCGCTCTGGATAAGAGCGTCTGCTAAATGCTGTAAATGTAAATGTAAATGTTAATAAAACTTTGGGCCTGCCGGTCGGCCCTGGCCTTTAAAGTGTTGAAGGTTAGGCTTCTATCATATTTTCAGTGTGAGGCTGTGCTAATTAGGCATAAAGACATTTCATCATGACACTTTTTTTACCCATCTATATGAGAGTACTAATAGTTATAGAGCTGAATGTACATTACCTCAACATAGTTTTATTGTTCTGATTTACTTTTGGCAGTAATGGTGTTGATGTAATGTATATCAGGAGGAAATGGTACTTTTTTCAGCTTAGCTCTGCTTTTCTTCAGTTTTCACAGTCATAGTCTGGACATCGTTATGCTGAAAATGCATTAAGACAGAAACACTGACCCGTGAGTTGTGTCCGATGAGCTCTTTGCAGCCCTGGCAGATGTTGGCGTAGAGGCGATCATAGCAGGGGACGCAGTGAGGCACCTCATCCACCTGGATGTACTTCCTCCCGTACAGAGACTCCTTACAGTTCTCACAGTTGAACTGCTCACTCATCCTGACCCTGCAAAGCAAACACCTTCCTCACCCACACAATCTTTCATACTGTAAAAACATACTATGATTCACGGATCTGAAGGTAATCAATGATTTCCAGTCAAATTTGATATTGAGTACAAGTTATTCATTTTTCAGGAGATACAGAGTGTTCTCAGACTTTCACACGGCGCTCTATGTACTTGTGTGTGGCCAGAATTACATTCTTGGGCAGTTTTAAATAGAAATATCCAGAAATAAGCTTGGTGTATTGTTCTCATTGTCTTTGTTCCAGGGCTGTGTAAACAGCTCCTCCAGTCACATCTGAGTTCAGTATATTTACAAAGTTATTCTGATTTGCGCCAAAATCAGCAGATTGAATTGTGGTGAAGTTTGAGATTTTGTGGTGCAGTGAATCATTTCCTAATGAATCGTAATCAGACTGAATCACTGTGAGGTCAGAGATTTACAGCCCTACAGTTTAGAAAACTCACTCAAGTGCTTCCAGCTTTGAGACTCTTCAGGCTGAGTGCTGAACTCTCAGTATCTAACAAAGTGCCTCACTGTACTGTAATCACACACCAATCTCTGTCCATTTGTTATTAAACCTATTCAGCTTCTTTGGGCTACAGTGATGCCATGGGCTCATTATCATTACAGAGAAAGAGAGAGAGAGAGAGAGAGAGGCGTACAGAGAGTTTACACTATGTTGTTTCAATTCTACACTCCTACATATTAACTCTTAGCTTATGATTCAGTTATTAATTTTATTATTGAATAACTATAATAAGTTATTCTACTATGAGTTATTCAGTAACTGCTATAAATCATTAGGTATCTACTATGAATCATTTATTGTAGTCATCAGCCTGAAGAACTGAAGTGAGCAGGAGCTGGAATACATATATTCTGTATACTGTATATACATATATTCACTCACTATACTATATATATATATATATATAGAGAGAGAGAGAGAGAGAGATAGATAGATAGATAGATAGATAGATAGATAGATAGATAGATATACTTGTTGGTTGGAACATGCAGCCACTGGTGGTCTCACTGGACATCAGTAATGACAATTGGAACTTGTGGAATTCAATGTGTAGAAATCATGTGATATTCATGTTGAGTTCACATGATGAAAATAATTGTCCTGAATTATTGCACAGCAAAAAATGGCATCTCGTCAAGTGAAATGATCATAAATCTAGTGAAAATATCTAATATTTCCCATTTTGTGATGCTTGTGCACTCATTATAAGATAATCTAGTTTATTTCTAGACATTTATTACTGTTTTAGGTCATTTTTTTAAGTAAAATTATCTCACTATACTGGCAGATGATTTTGCTGGTTTCAAGCACATTTCTTAAAACAAGCAAAATGATCTGCCAATGTAGTGAGGTAATTTTACTCAATAAAATTACTTAAAACAAGTAAACAATGTCTAGAAATTAGGTAAATAATCTTAAATTACGCTTACAACAATCTCAGCAGGAGAAATATTAGATTTATCAACTGTATTTAAGATAATTTTACTTGACAAGATACTATGTTTTGCGGTGTGAAAGTAAAAAATACATTGTGACAAAGACTATTCGTCCACTTATACAGCTTATACAACAACTTCTACAACATAATGCACTGCCTTTCAATGAGAAAAAATCTTTCTTTAGGGTCAAATTAGAGGCAATAATGCAAACACAAACTAATGTGATCAACTGCGATTAATTGTTTGATAACCCTGGCGTGAATGAGGAAATAGGAGTCTTTCATGTGAATATTACGGGGTGGGGTGCAGTGGTGGAACTCTGTGGGTATCAGATGTTCTAGTAGAGGAAAAAACAACACTGAGACAAAAAAAGCCTTTCACACGGACTGCAGAAGGGAGAGTTACACTGCTCTGAATGCTGAATGCTTTTCTTTTCCCAGTTTATCCTCTCTCTCTCTCTCTCTCTCTCTCTCTCTCTCTCTCTCGTTCTCTCTCTATTTCTGAATCAGTTGCTTGGCTAATGAAGTTGTCCATCAGCACTGGATCAAAGAAAGCCGAAAGGTTTTAAATTGTTGTTTAAAACAAACAAGCAAGCAAATACATGAATAGAAATGTCACACATCTGTCACTTTTTGTTGCTCTGATTAAGCAAAACAACAGTAAGCAGTTATCCGAGTTGCATTCTGAAGAAAAGAGAAGAAAAATAGAACGCATGCAACGGTAAAGGAGGCCTCATGCATCTTTTATGCAGTGATAGAAAACACGCTGGTACACAGGACTGATTCTGCATGCTGATTCATTTCACTCTGTCCAACGTGAACGTGCACACGCTGCAGCTCCTCTGTCGATACGTTTAAACAAGTTTAAAAGGCTGTGGTCAAATTCTCTGACTGGACCAGCAGTGAGATGCTCAATTTGACAGGATTAAGCTACAAAAACAGGTTATTTTGTACAGAATTTTTTTTGTGGTGCCACGAAAACTTTTGCATTTACTCATACTCGCTTATTCAACCTGAAAGCAGTTAAGCCCCTCACACACTGAAGTTATAAGGAGTGTTTCAACTTTGCCTGCTTTTTGAATGAGGCACAATACAGACCAGCCAATCAGAACAGAGCTCATTTACATATACGTCCTTAAGGAACAGTAACAAATGCAGCCTGTTTTAATGTAAAGGATAAAGGGAGGTTGGAAAATGGCCATGTAAAATTGAATTACGGCTGTTTTGTACATAAAACCACGCAAATGTCACGAGGGGACCTCGAAGGGAAAAAGCTCCAAGAAAAGTATAGCGTTCAGGCCCTTTAGGATTCAGCGCTGTTGGTGTGTTGGTTGAATCAGGAATGTTGACCAGGTTATTTTCTCCAGCAGCTAACCAACAGCTCTCATTTATAACAGGTAATGTAATAGTCATGTGATTCTCAGTCCTTTTCTGGTCCACTTCAGTGTTTGGCATCCTCTAAAACACACTGCTCATCTTATCAGCTTATCTATTTTCTATTGCAATTCCCTCATTGCTGGTCTCAGCTCACACGGTTTCTCCTCTACGTTTAGAACGCGTTTAGAATGCTGTGGCTCGTCCAGTCCATGACCTCCCAAAGTTCTCCCATGAGACTTCTCTGCTGAGATCACTTCACTGACTTCCTGTGGCAGCAAGAATCAGATATAAAGCTCTGGTTCTCATATTCCACGTTTCTATGGGCTCAGCTCCTCACTACCTCCATTCCGTCACTGGAAAAACTTTCAAGGCAGGTCAGCTTGACATTTTAAGTCAACTTTTTGCACAACTTAGTTCAGTCAAATGTTCTCCTAATTTATATTTTTTCAATACTGCATCTAAGGGCCTGTTTACACCTCGCATTCACATGTTTTTGGTGTTCTGCTCAAACTGGGGACGCATTTTAGTGAATAGTGTAGATGGAACCAGGCCAAAGTTTATCCAGATATCATCTGAACATGAAACACATGTTAATGCAAGGTGTAAACAAGCTCTAAGTTAGGTTTACAGTATGCAGTGGCTGTCCAGAGACTCATGACTGAAAACCAGTCTCTTTGTGGAGCTAATCTAGCACTTGTATTGCACTTATGCAGGGTCTTACATCAGTAATGCGCGGGTAGTTTGGGCCCTAACCTATTTGTTTTAGCTGGGATATACTCCCTATTGGGCATCTATTGAAGGCCAAAAAACAAAAATAAAAAAACAATGAATACAGTCGTCTCTGTAAAAGTGAATGCTTACATTTTGTTCTTGGACTGTTATTCAAATCCCCCCTCCAATTTAGTCATTCCACAATCCCAAAATAATTTCTTGGGGGGACTATTTTGCCTCACAACACCCTGCATGTACCTCTCCACCATGAATGGATTTGAAATGTTTCTATGTCTCAGGCATCAGGCAGTGTATTCATAATTATTTAATGTAATAACTTTCTGCGAAGGAGCTTTTAGAGGAGGATGTCTGGTTCCTGTCACCAACACAGTGAACAATTCTGATTCTAGAATGCAGCATTTCATATCAAACCACTCTGAATGACTTTGTTTACATCTTAACGACTTAATTATAAAGAAATTTTTGAAGGATCTGTGGAATTTCCCATTAACCAACTTTGTGGCTCCTCAGTGAGGCAACTGTCTAACCATTAGTCATCAAGAGATCAAGAGTATGAATTCTGGCAACATCTCAGCCCAACATGGTCAGAAGTCTTAGAGGACCCCCCAGGCTGGGGGCACTGTGAGATGGGGGAGTCATAGGCTGTGGGTGGAAATTTGCAATGACTAATCCGGGGGAGGAATCGAGTAAAAATTAAGCCAAAAAGAAGGTTCAGCTTATGAGGAGCCAACCACATTCCTTATTTCCTCATTCCACACGCCTAATTGAGATGCATTACTAAAAAAAATGAAACTTTTGACCAAACAAAGTTGAGAAAATGAAAAAAACCTATGCAGAAGATTGTCTTTTCATTTTTACAGTGTTGAATGGAGGTATTTATGGGCCTAAACAGCACAATGCTCTCCATTAGTACGATGCTAATCAGGAAGCACTTGTTTATGACTACATTTTCTATGGTCCTGTTCTTTCTTCTAGACTGCACTAGGATTGGCCACTGTCATAGACTTCTAGACTTACGTAACTCTGAACAGAAGGTCATGACCCTGCCATTTCACTCACATAAACACAAACAGCAACTGCTGTGTTTTTATCTATTGTCTGGGAAGAATGTCCCAGATGTCCAGCCAGCAGCTAATATCTCCTCCTCTGCTACATACTTACAAACACAAACGTGGTGTGGGTTGAAAGTTCGCAATCTGCACTTTCCAGAGAAATTCTCTGCTTGTTTCAATGAGATACGAGTGAGAAACTATTGAGCAGAAAGTAAGAAGAGGCTTCTCATGGCACGTACATCATGGGGGACCACAGTAACAAAGGCCTTCCTTCCTCTTTCTCCGCTGCTGATGGTCACTCCCCGTCCCTCAAGTCCTGCACAGCTGGAAATGTGAGCTACTCTCTTAGAGATGGAGAGACTGGAGGAGCAGGACAGGGGAGATGCAGAACGTTGTAGGTGAAAAGAGACTATATTAAGGCTATTTCTAATAGTATAGAATAAACAGAATGAAAACATGCTTGCGCAAACTCTACACTCGCTGTCCACTATATTAGAAACCTTTACTGGCCACTTTTTAGAAACATCTACCTTATATTTCCACTAACTGGGCATTTTGTTAGAAACACATACCTCAAAAGTCTACTGTATAGGTTTACAGATACTGACAGTATCTGTAAACCTATGCTGCAAAATTGATCAGCCCCCCTCTATAACATTCACTCTCCATAAACTAGATATTTTTTTGGTGGAACATTCTCAGTGCAGCAGTGACACTGACATGGTAGTGTTTGTGATACTGTTCATTGGAGAATCAATAGTAGTGTTCGATGGAGTGTTCATTATGGTGTTTATTGTAGAGTTCATGGTAATGTAAGTGCTAGAATTCATAGTAGCCTTCATGTTAGAGTTCATGAGTGTTCATAGTAGAGTTCATGGTGGTGTTCATGGTAGAGTTCATGACAGTGTTCATGGTGGTGCTCATGGTGTTTATTTTGATGTTCATGGTGGTGTGTATGGTAGTGTTCATGGTAGAGTTCATGACAGTGTTCATGGTGTGTTTATTTTGATGTTCATGGTGGTGTGTATGGTGGTGTTTGTTTTAATGATCATGGTGGTGTTCATGGTAGACATAATGGTAGAGTTCATAGTGGTGTTCATGGTGGTGTTCATGGTAGACCTCATGGTGGTGTTTGTTTTAATGATCATGGTGGTGCTCATGGTAGAGTTCCTGGTCGTGTTTGTTTTAATGATCATGGCAGAGTTCATGGTGGTGTTCATGGTGGAGTTCTTGGTCATGTTCATGGTGGTGTTTATTGTAATGATCATGGTAGAGTTCATGACAGTGTTCATGGTGTGTTTATTTTGATGTTCATGGTGGTGTTCATGGTAGACTTCATGGTGGTGTTTGTTTTAATGATCATGGTAGAGTTCATGGTGGTGTTTATGGTAGCGTTCATGGTGGTGTTCATAGTGGAGTTCTTGGTGGTGTTTATTTTAATGATCATGGTAGAGTTATGGTGTGTTCATGGTAGAGTTCATGGTGGTCTTCATGGTAGAGTTCATAGTGATGTTCATGGTGGTGTTCATGGTAGAGTTGATAGTGGTGATCATGGCAGTGTTCATGGTAGACTTCATGGTGGTGTCTGTTTTAATGATCATGGTAGAGTTCCTGGTGGCATTCATGGCGGTGTTCATGGTAGCGTTCTTGGTGGTATTCATAGTGGAGTTCATGGTGGTGTTCATGGTAGAGTTCAAGGTGGTGTTCATGGTGGTGTTCATGGTGGTGTTCATGGTGGGGTTCATAGTGGGATTCTTGGTCGTGTTCATGGTGGTGTTCATGATGGTTTTCATGACAGAGTTCATGGTAGCGTTCATGGTGGTGGTCTTGGCAGTGTTCACGGAAGTGTAAGTGGTGGTGTTCATTGTAGAGTTCATGGTGGTGCTCATGGAGGTGGTCTTGGCAATGTTCATGGTAGTGGTGTTTAACCGTACAGCAGCAAGGAGGAGCTACAAGAGAGGGGTTTCCAATGTCCTGGCAGTGTATATACGTTACCACAGACGAACTCTAGTCTGTATACAGTTTAAACTCTCTAATGTGTTTAAACACATTAGATGAAGATTTTATACACACACACACACACACACACACACACACAAACTGACATCAGATCACCGCTTTATTCCACTCTGTATAAAACATCTACAGTACTATGTGCCTCAGACTGTACCATCATTACAGGCTCTAAGTGCCTAATTCAGTAAAACTCTCCACGAAACGCACTCGCTGATGGAAGACAAGGACATAAAAGTGATTTGTGGAGGTATCTGTCCCACTCTGACCGCTCGTGGTGAGTCAGTATAGAAGCGCCTGGCTTTATGTGCAGCGAAGCAGCAGAACATTCTGGAAGCTCCCCCTCAGTCTTCACTCATTATTATAGCTGTTCATGTTAAACAAAACAAGTTTTATGAGAAGCATTAGACAGAGGTAGGGATCACAGTCTGTTTCTCTCTGTCTCTCTCTGTCTGTGTTCTCTATGCTCACTTTATTTATTTCATTCTCAGATTTCCACATGAAAGGTGGGGACAAGCATAGACAAGCAGAAATGATGTCAGAGAGACAGAGAGACAGAGAGACACAGATGAGACAGAGAAACAGCAAGACAGAGACACACAGAGAGAGAGAGAGACAGAAGCGAGAGAGAGGCAGAAAGGGAGGGATATAGAGATTGAGAGAGAGAGAGAGAGAGAGAGAGAGACATATTTACATATGAAAGAGACACACAAAGAGATACAGACAGAGACAAAGAGAATGATGGAGAGAAACAGAAAGAGAGAGAGAAAGACAGAGGGAAAGAGAACATACCAAGCGAGAGAGAAGGAGAATAGAAGAGAAAGAAAGTAAGAGAGACAATGACAGATGGTGGTGAGAGAGGCAGGAGGACCAGAGATAGAAAATACAGAGATAGAAAACAGAGCACAGAGCTGAAGAGGGGGGAGAGAGGGGGAGAGAATTAAGAGAAAAAAGAGAGAGACAAAGAAGGAGATAGAGAGAGAGACCAGAGAGAGTGGGTGAGAGAAAGAAAGAGAGAGAAAGAAAGACCAGAGAGAGTGGGTGAGAGAAAGAAAGAGGGAGAAAGAAAGACCAGAGAGAGCGGGTGAGATAGGAAAAAAGGAGAGTGAGAGAGACAGAGAGAGACAGAGATAGAGAGAGACCAGAGAGATACCAGAAAGAGACCAGAGAGTGAGTGAGAGAGACAGAAAGGAGAGAAAGAAGGAGAGAGAAAGAGATACCAGGGAGAGAGACCAGAGAAAGTGGGTGAGAGAAAGAAAGAAAGAGAGAGAAAGAAAGACCAGAGAGTGTGGGTGAGAGAGACAGAGAGAGGAGAGAAAGGAGAGAGAGAGAAAGAGAGAGAGAAAGAAAGACCAGAGAGAGTGGGTGAGAGAGACAGAGAGAGGAGAGAAAGGAGAGAGAGAGAAAGAGAGAGAGAAAGAAAGAAGGAGATGGAGAGAGAGAGAGAAGAGAAAGAAGGAGAGAGAGAGGAGAAAAAGAAGGAGAGAGAGAGAGGGAGAGAGTGAGAGAGGGAGAGAGAAGAAGAGAGTAAAAACAAGAAAGAGAACAGAAATATAGCTCTACATTTCTTTAATCACCTGCCAGTTCTATGTAATCTAATGCTGTACATTGAAAACGCAGCGTATTGTGATACGTAGTGTTTTGTAAGAGGTGATGAATGGCAGACTGACAGAGAAAGCTCTTCTCCTCTGAGTGTTCTGTCTTAAATGAATGTCACTCACTTCCCTCTGTGTATTTCACTTTAACAAACTCATTGTCCATCCTGGTGACAGATTTATTCTCAGAGCTTTCAACTCCCAGACACTCACACAAATGCTGACCAGGCCCCCATCTGTCCGTCCTATTGTTTTCTTTCCAAACTCTTGACATTTTGTTCCGTGTCACCCTGGCTGGCAGGATGGAAACAGAGCGCATGGTGCCATCGTCCTGATGGGAAAGGCCACTTCTTACATAACCTTTTTTAAGGCTCCCTGAATGGGGCACAGGTGTTTTTATAACCATAATCCTGTAATCATTACTATATGCCTGTTTAGTCTACTCGTTTGATCATGACGTTTGACAGTGTGGGAGAATAGACAGAGTACTCCAAAAAGAGCTAATCTGGATGAATAGTATTCAGTACCGACGTAGTCGATCAGTCAAGACATCCCTGCTGGAAAAAAAACGAGATCATGCCTTACTAAGTTGTGGCCATGCATTAGGATCTCATTCCCACGCCTTACTAAGTCATGGCCATGCATTAGGATCTCATTCCCACGCCTTACTAAGTCATGGCCACGCATTAGGATCTCAATCCCACGCCTTACTAAGTCGTGGTTACGCATTAGGATCTCATTCCCATGCCTTACTCACTCATGGTCATGCATTAGGATCTCGATCCCACGCTTTACTAAGTCGTGGCCACATGTTAGTATGTCATTCCGATGCCTAACTAAGTCGTGGCCACACATTATTTTTATCTATACACGATGTAACCAGCGGGGCTCCATAGAATTCGTAGGTTTAGATGAGGGTAAACACTAACCTCTGCTTTGGCCTGGAAGCTCCCCAGTTTGCCATGCCTAGTTTAACAGACGATCCATGACCGATTCTAGACCTATTTGATGGTTTTCTAACAGAATCTTAAGGTGTCCTACAGAAAACTAGTGGTCTCTATTGGTGACCCTTAAGCCAATTCCCATTAGAAAGCAAAACAATCAGGTTTTAATGCTAATGGTCTTTTTTTCAGGGGATGTTTGGTGTCTGAAGTTTCCTTCTTTAATTTAGGACTGAAGGTATGAGGCTAATGTAGATAACAACCCTGCTCGGAAAACCAGCACAGACCACTGGTCACCAGCAAAACCAGCTTAGACCAGCTTAGATGCTGGTCTGTGCTGTTTTTTTCAGCAGGGAATTAGCTTATTGGCAATTAGCAATCGGCATGCCTAAATCACCACACACTAGCTTCTAAACTCAATAGACTCGTTTATGTGCTTTCTGATGCTGTATAACATACTGTTATTCATCAGCATGGACATGTTTTTAGCTGTTGTAGCTACTGTTTTTAGCTTTTTTTAGAGATGCGTTTGCGCATGTTTATAGTCATAGAGTCAACCACAAAAGCAAGACTATTTGAGATTACTACACAACTCAATACCATCAAGTATTTGATGATTTAGGCATGGAGTTAGCACAATGGTAATTGCTAATAAGCTTACATTGCCCTGCTGGAAAAAAGACAATTAGGATTAAAACCTAAAAAAATAATTGAAAAATCTATTATTTCGTGATTCTCAGGATGAAATCTGTCTCAAAGTAAAAACAGGTGAAGTTCCAGTCATCTTAGCCTGTCATGGTAAAGCTCTGGATTACTGTACAAGTCTTGCTTGCTTGTTTGCTATGATCACGTTTCACAGCCTGTTCAGCGTCACTGTTCCGTTTGGGTTTCCTCTTTTGGAAGGCAAGGCCAAGTCAGTCTAAGTCCTACCACAGGAATGTTTGTGTGTATGTGTGCATAAGAGCTAATCAAATTAAATTCCAGAGCATTTTTACACAGCTCAGCATGTCTCTACATGGTGCAACCGGAACAACATCAAAGAGCACGTTCTTAAGTGTGTTCACAGAATGCTGCTATCAATTATACGATCTGCAGGCCTGCTACAGAATAAACAAACTTTGTTGAAAGGCCACATGACACAATGATGTATGTTTACGTCACCCCAAATCACTCCAAATCATGCTAACAGGTCCATACTGGCTTTGTTGACTAGCCAAATGGCACAAAGGTACATATTTTAGATGAAAATAATGAACGAATGCAAGTAGAGGTCCATTTAGGATTATATACTGATGAGACGATGCTACCAGGCCTCCACAAGCTTTCTTAAGGTTAGCATTCTCATGTGATTTTTAGAGGACAATCTCTTGAAAGTAAGCAAGAGCTTATCAATGATCTGATTGTCAGGCTACAGAACAAACAAGGCCTTTGTTTACTAGTCACAAGACCCAAAGGTACATAATTTAAAAGCATATTTCGTCAGACAGTAGTTACAGTTGAAAGCAAAATGGGCCTGGTTAGCATCATAAAGATTAGCTCATGCTAACAGATCCCCACTACTTTTTTCATTGTTAGCCACCTTAGCATCCTTGATGAGAGCTATTTTGTTTAAGATAAGCTAAGTACCTTTAATACAGAAGAAACAAACTAAAAAAGCCTAGAAACAAAGTTATATGAAGGCATACCTCACCTCGAAGTACTCAAGTGCAAACTACTAAAGTCCTGGTTAGCATCATACAGGTGCACTCATGCTAACCAGCTAGCTTTTATTATTAGCAACTGTAACATCCTTACTTGATGCATGAAGCCTTTTTATTTGAGGCAAATGCTTCAAGTGCTGATCTTCAGATCTGCTGCAGACTAAACAAACAAAAAATGACTGTCAACTAGTCAAATGACACAAAGCTACATAATCCTGCTAAAAAACAGCTCAGACACGAGTCTCATGCTGGTCTAAGCTCTTATCCTGGTTTATGCTGGTCTAGTGCTGGTTTAGCTGGTCACTCAGCTTGGCCATGTTGGTTAGCAGGTAAAACACAACATATCGCTGTTGTCAGAAGAAAACCTTGTATGTCCGTTTTTGTTGTTTTTCCGTTTTTGACATAATTTGAAAATGTCTGTTGCTCTCTGTATTGTGTGTAAATTTCATGATGATTGGACCAAAGGAAATGGGCAAAAATGACTTAGAAAAATGTCTGGTTCCATTGACTTACATTCAAAGTAAACTAGGTTTTTTCCTTCTCCTGTAAAGTTACCATTTTGGAGATACAAGGTTTTTTTTCCGACAACAACGATATGCTAGTTTTGCTGGTGACCAGCTGTGCTGGTCTCTGCTGGTCCTTCTATCAGGGATATTAAAGCTTATTTTACCCCAAAAGCACTCAAGTGAACGCTTCCAGGGTCCTTGTTAGCCTCACACAGAAGAGCTCATGCTAACAGGTCTCCACAAGCTTTCTTAAATCATTAGCCATGTTAGCGTCCTTGGCTGATGTATGGAGCCTTTTAAAGCTACACTGCCAGTGATATGATTTTCAGTACATATTTTAAAGGCATACTTCACCCCCAAAGCACACAAGTGAAAGCTACTAGAGCCCTGGATAGCATTATATTGATAAGCTCATATAGATAAGTTTCACAAGCTTTCTTTAATCATTAGCCATGTTAGCATCCTCAGTGGATGCTTGGAGAACATTTAAAGTCACATTAATAACAAGTAAAAGCTACCTAGGGGTCTGGTTAGCATCACACCGATGAGATCATGCTAACAGATCCCCACAAGCTTTCTTTCATCGTTAGCCACGTTGGCGTTCTTGGCCGATGTGTGGAGCCGATTCTTCTGGAGGTGAGCTAACTGCCGATTCATGACTGATTTAGTGTGGGTCAGTGTGCAGAAGCAAATCAAAACACAGGAAGGGTGGCTGTGTTCTTGTTCCACCCCATATAGTTCAGGAGCTGCAGATTTCCACAGAAACTGCGCAGCTCTGATGTTTAATGATGTGTTAAACCCAACCCAAGAGCAGAATAAGTCATCTGTGTTTGAATACGGCCACTGTTTTCACTTATAACGCGTGTAAGTCACTCTTACTCAGTTAGACTCAATTTACTGATTATGAACTGAAACCATGTTTGGCTGGAATATATTGTGCTGAAATCTCGAGCATTAGAACAGTGTTAATTAAAATGATTAGGATTACTGTAATGAAGATTATGAAGATTTATTTCTAATCCGAAAGGTCTAAAACATATTGGAAAAGAAAAAAAACCTACTTTACTTTTAATATAAGTCAGTGGAACCAGACGTTCCCAGAGGAAAGACATATTCTAAATGAGATCTCCTCCTGATCTCAGGTACTTCTCCCAGACACAGTTAAGTCCAGTTTGAAATCAGAGTGAGAATGAAGCCATTTTCTCCTTTGTCTCCTTAGATTTTCTCACTTTCATCAAAATGTTGTCACATGTGGCTTAACTCTTTAGTGTCTGACTCGTCTCAGCTGAATAATATCTCCATACGAAAAGTGTGAAATCTCGTCGTCATCTGTCAGTGCAGAAGGAGAACTCACGCTTTCCTCCTTCATCACCGGAACTTCTTGTTAATCTCCTCTTTTCTCCTAAGGGGGGTTTAGGAGAAACAATGAGATCTGCTTTATTTCTCTGAGACAGTCGTAACAATCTTTTCCCCTGGGTTTTTACAAGTCATTTTGGGACGTTTCTTTCGGTCCATTTGTTTTGGTCCAAAGCAGCAGGCTTTTTCAAATTATGTCAAAAACTGAAAAATGACAAAAATGGAGTTACAAGGTTTTCTTCCGACGGCAGCAATATGTATGATGTAATGACTCAACACACCAGATGTACATACAGACAACATACTTGTACCAGATTCAATTGCAGTTATATATATATATATATATATACACACACATATATATATATATATATATATATATATATATATATATATATATATATATATAAATATATTAATTCCACATTGTCCATCTCGACTCTAGGCTCTTTACTTTATTGTTATATTTTAAAATTTTAAGCTATAAAAATATACAAAGATGTCCCTTTCCCCTGGGAAAATCAATATAGTGTACTTTTAAAACTCATTTAAGGTATACAATTAAGCCTTAAAAAGGAATTCCACTGACTTTTTTAAAACACAGACATTTTATTAAAACCATGAGAGAACCTACTTGTGTCTTCTGTGTTTTATATGTAAAGTTGATAATGGTGAAACAGTGGTAAATCTGAAAAAAATGTTTTCTTTGTGGACTATTTTACTTCACAACGCCTGGCATGTACCTCTCCTCCATGAATGGATTAAAAAAAATATGTTTCATGCCAAAAGCTTCTCAAATCTACCATAAAACAATGTCTCAGGTATCAGGCAACATATTTGTAACTATTTCAATGAAATAAGTTTCTGTGAGGGAGCTTTTAAAGGTGGACGTCTGGTTCCTATCACCACCACTGTGAACAATTCCGACTCAATAAGTTGTCCTAGAACAGAGATTTCACACCAAACCACTCTGAATGACTCTGTTTACATTTTAACCATTTAATTATGCAGAAAATTTGGAAAATCTGTGGAATTCCCCTTTAAGACCATTACTATACCTTTGAGGGTACGTTTACATTGTTCACTAACCTGAGCCACAGATCACGCGTATCGCAGGAATGTCATCTGCTCAGAATTTAACATCTACACAAAGCAGCGCTACAAACATGTGAACAAAACAAAACAGCTAAGCGCTAATAACTCACTACTAAACCACGTCTGTGAGAGTGAAGCTAACTCAAGTACATGACTAACAAGCGTCATACAGGCCTTAACAACAGCTTGTAAATGATATTCTCTTTATTTACGCATACCCCAGTTTCCATGTGCTGGAAACTGTTTGTGTCTCTTGTATCGGGGAGGTGCAGCCGATTGATTAAATTAAATGAAATGATGATTAATGTCAGCATGTTTTATATTCCCCTAACTTCATTCAACACAACCCTGGGGCTCCGTGTACCTCAGTTTGGGAATCACTGGTGTAGAGGAAACCAAACCCAAGGTGAGGTCTCCTCCCCGCATCAGTGGGCAATATAATACGCAAGTGCCAGTAAATTGTCTGCTAATGCACTTTTAGAGTCACTACAGTGGCCTGTCAGTGGCCTTTAACTGGACTTTTCGATGAGCTACAGGCTCAGGCCTAAAGTCAAACATAATTCTTGCTGCTTTTGAGGCAGGTTTGCCGCCTGAGCCAAACTTAATGGAGAACTGATGATGTACAAAGGAGCCCACTAGATGATAAACATTAAATTTGGTGTCTTTGCTTTGGCTTTATTCCTGATTTATGGCCGCCTAACTAAATTCAGGCTGTCATTTGTGGATTACCTCAGTGTGTAATTAAAGTGAGCAACATGTTTCTGCCAGCTGGTGTACAGCAAGTGTGCAGCCAGTGTGTGAAGGAAAGTGTGTGTTTGATGGTGAAGTGAAGCGCTATCTAATAAGTGACATAAGCAACTGCTTAGTGTCCTGTGGCTGCCAGGGGGCCCCCTTACAACCCCTTCTGGGTTATTGCTGTATTGTTACATTGTCAACGATGCTCGAGTGAGGAGGAAGAAAAGTTACTTAAAAAAGAACGTACAAAGCTGCCCAGAGGAAAAATTTCTTCCTTAAGATTGTCTCAGAGAAATAAAGCAGATCTCAATATTATAATAATGAAGGATCAGCGATTTCTGAGCTGTTTCTCCTAAACCACCTTAAGAGAAAAGAGGAGATTAACATCAGCGTTTCACTGTGAGAAGTTCTGGTGATGAAGGAGAAAAGCGTGAGCTCTCCTTCTGCACTGACAGACTGCTGAGAGGGTTCTGTAATATAGAATAGAGCTGTGTGAGAAAATGAGGAGATCGCACACTTAGTTAAGAGTTAAGCCACATGTGTGACAACATTTTGATTAAAGTGAGAAAAAAGAACTAAGCAAAAATAAATAAATAAATAAATGAAATAAGCCAACTAATCAAACTCAGCAAACTTCAGACGCCAAACAGGCCTTTTTGACTAAATTTGAAGTAAGAGGGAAAGCCGCCTACGCGGATACGCATGAATCAGCTTTTTTCCACTATACGTGTATGTATGTTTGATTGTGCTAACGTGAGAGCGAGCATTTGCTTTGTTCAGACCTCACACAGACTGTTTTATTGTGAAAAACAATGCGTCCTCCCGTTCCAAAACCCCTTACAGACGCCTGCTGATGTTTACAGAACAACACGGCTAAAATAAGAAGGTGAGTGAAGGCACCAGCAGGCCGGACTAGTGTTCGTGCTCTGTTTTGTGTCAATAAAAGCCATTTCACATTGTTACTCCTGGCACATGAACTGAAACGACTGGATGCTAATGGTGCGTGAATAAGTGTGTGTGCGTGTGTGTTGGTGTGCGTGCACACACACGTATGTGTTTTTGTTTTTGTACATTTTCAGGGCAAAAAAATGCCCTGACTTTGTGGGAAAGCCAGAGAAAAACAGCACTAATGTTCAGGGTCAACACAGTCTTCCTAAAGTGCATTTTACAAAAGCTATATGTTTCATTTTTTCTTTACAATGGAACGAGCAAAACTGCTTCTTCTTGGTCACTTAAACTCTCTACTATGGCTACATTATGTCCCCTATGTACTGTATATATGTATGAAAGTATAGGTAATAATAATATGCCCTATATGTATTTATAGTGCACATATATACATATATGTAAATATATAATATGCCCAGTAGATACTTGCATCTATGTAATGCATATGGGACATATTATAGACTAGCTATAGATTTACTATCTGTCTATCTATCTATCTATCTATACATATATATATATATATATATATATACATATATATATATATATATATATATATATATATATACATATATACATATATATATATACACATACGTGTGTGTGCAAAAGCAAGGGTGTGCATGGCTGTCCTAAAGCTTCCTCCATACCATACAGCCCTTCCTGGTCTTCCCGTCAGCTAACAGTTACTACAGGAATGCAGCTGTGGTCAGAAACGCTGCGGTGTAGGATCACGCGCTTCTAAAGATGCCTCAAATAAAGGCCCAAACAAATGCATTCTTCCTCCACCCTCAGCCTAAAAACAGCGCATTCCACCCTTCCAAAAAACAGAGAGAGCGCAAGAGAGAGAGAGAGAGGAAAAGAGAGAGGTGGGCACCACGCTTACGCTGATTACTCACTGGGAAACGTTCCTCTCAAAATGCCAATTACTACACTAAGCAAAAAGTTATGTGCTTATAGTTTGTTCACACCATCCTGTTCAAGCTCACTAACGACGTGTTTGCGGGACACGAGTGGAAACTATTCCCACCCGGTGCCAAAAGCCGCGCGGAGGCTGGAAACTAGCTCTCAGGGTGCTCAGTGCAAGATAAAAAAACACTAAGTGACATCATACGCTTGGATGGAAAGATGGAAAAGAGGAATGGGGAGGGGGGTGGAACATTACAGAAGGCTTTAAGATAGCTGGTGGGACCAAATGTCACTTTTAACCCCTTAAACTGCAGACTTTATTCAGCTATTAGTCTTACTATGTAATGTTAATGTTCACATCAATATTAATAGTAATATGTTATTAAACTTAGTTGGCTCCGCTGACTACAGGAAGCCTTTGAACTGGTTTTAATTTCAGTTGATTTACTTAAGGCAGTAATTGTGTTCATGTAATACAGGGGTCTCAAACTGAAATGACTTGGGGATGAGTGAAGTGTTGGTAAAGGGGGGCAGTTACTTCTGCTTTCTCTTTAGATTTGTTTGATAATTTAATTAATTTCTTGATTCTGAAACTCTGTATCTGCTGCTCCATCATGAATGAATCCACAAAGGCAGATTTAAGTAACTATCGGTCTAAAGTAGAATAAGAGCTGAGTTAGTTGAAGCTAAATCAGAGCCATGTCTACTCAGTGTGCAGCATTCATCCTACATTAGTTTTCCATTTGAACCATTCCTCTTGCATGCAGAGCTCTTTTTATAACATTGTGGTCTTCAGGCTAAGCTGATTTTATAGAGCTTGAGTTGGGTAACCAGCCCTAGCGTCTGTTGTGTGAAGCAAATCGCTGCAATTGGAACGAAACCTCGTATCTCCATCCAAATGGCTGTTGTCCTTTACATTGTGTGTGAATTTCATGATGAATGGACAAGAGGAAATGACCTAAAGTGTCTTGGAAAAAAGTCTGGTTCCTTTGACTTACATTGAAAGTAAAGTAGGTTTATTCCTTCTCCTGTAAAGTTTCCATTTTGAAGATAAAGGTTTTGCTTCAATAACAGCAAAATTTAGCTGTTGAATATAAATATTTAATATTTAACCTAAAAATTTAAATATTTAAGAATACTTTGTAAAAGTGTCAAAGAACATATAAAGCCGTCTCGTGGGATGGAACTACTGTTTTGGCTGAAGAAATTTCGGTAACACTTTCTATGAATGTCACGTTTGTAAGCATCTATAAACACATTTATAACATGTTATAATGTATTCATACGGCATTATAAACATGATTATAAGCATTTACAAAAAAGAATTACACTGAATTACACTTTATAGCCATGTTTATTATACATTATGAATTGTTAATATAATGCATTATAAGTAGTGTTGATAACATGTTATACTGTCAGTGCCAAAGAAGTCAGTCCCAACTTGGAGAGCGTAAAGACAAATACCAAGCTAACGGTGGTGTACATTACCTCTCCCACATTGGGTAAAACACTGATGGCAGCACTAGTTTAAACTCTGATATTTGAAGCCTGTAATGTGCTTTACTGTGAATGTTTTAGTGTTTCAGTAAATCCTTCAGTAAATACTTCAACTTGAAGCCTCACTCTGAACACTGGAGGAGGCTTTAGTACAGTACGCTTCACTTTACTTAGAGCGGACAAATACAACTTATGAGCTCTTATAATTTGTTATGATCAGTGCTTATAATGTATTATGTTAACAATTCATAATGCATAATAAGCATGGCTATAACATGTAACGCATTTTTATCAATATTTATAGCCATGTTTATAATGCCTTATGAATGCATTATAACATGTTATGAATGTGTTTATAGATGCTTACAAAGGTGACATTCATAGAAAATGTTACCAAAATTTCAAATATTACAGACATCAGGGTTAAATAATAACATCAGGGTTGAGTAGTAACAGGTAACAAGATACCCAAAAAAGTAACTTTATTTTACTTTATTTTAGCAAAAATAAAGCCTGAAATAATCTTTTAAAGTCAGAGGCATCGGATCGGGAGTTTTTTGGATCATATCACACATTTTTATTTCTACCATATATAAACCCTTAGTGTTTAAGGTGTTACTGCTATAAAATGTAAGTGTAGCTTTAATGTAAAGTCTCTAGTGGTCTAGCTATAACTGACTTTGATACACCACTGCTGTCTGTGGTCTGTCTTAGGCTAGGCAACTCCCAGAACCAGAACAGCAGAGTTATTTTAGATGTAAATGTTGTGTAACAGGGCTGATCCAGTTGTCTGAATGTAGACTGCAACAATTTAAAAAGCCCTTGCAGCCTTCAGATGGTGGTGTACCCTTTTGGATTTGGGCAGTTCATGTTTGTGTACAGCCTAGAACTAAAGCAGGAGGCAGCTTTAATTTTGAAGTCCACAATGCAGTTTATAAACACAATCTAATTAACATTCACTGGCCACTTTATTAGAAACAGCTACCTTGTATTTCCACTCACTGGCCACTTTATTAGAAACATCTAACTTGTCCTTCCACTCACTGGCCACTTTATTAGAAACACGTATCTTGTACTTCCACTCACTGGTCACTTTATTAGAAACACCTATCTTGTACTTCCACTCACTGGCCACTTTATTAGAAACACCTAACTTGTACTTCCACTCACTGGCCACTTTATTAGAAACACCTACCTTCCACTTTCACTCACACATAATTGTCATTTTAGAAAGACACTCTTTTCTCTTGTAATCAGGCCAGAACCAGCACTGGCATTTTTGCGTATAATTAATAAGGATCCTGCCTTTAACCTTACTCATCCAGTCTTTAACAGTATGGAACAGTGGCTTTGCACGTCGCTTTACTCTTCAATTGTATACGCATAGTGAAAATGCTTTCCATAAAGATCTGTCAACTCACTGACTACATAACAAAGGCTGCGGTACATAAACGGAGTGGAAAAAGTTTAATAAAATGTTTATATTGCACCAAATAGTTCAAGGCAGCCCGTGCTGCTGTTTACTAGCTATATTAAAGCTCATCTGTCCTTGATCAAGGCTGTCTAAATGTTTTGTTATAACAACGCAGGGGTTAGATGTTCCCTTCAAGGCCGCTTAGAAACTACACAGCGTGTGAAACACATCACAGGACTAGATATCACTGATCTGAGGCCAGTTAGCATGTATGAAACTTCTTTTCTTACATTTTGTTAAGTTATTTTTCACTAATATCTCACAGAAATAAGGAAATTCTGTAAAAAAAGCAGATTCTAAACGTCCAATCAAAACCACATTAGTGCTTAGAAGTAGAAGAGAAATTTTGTTATGATTTGAATTTGATGGAAAGCTATCATTATTTGTACAGTCTTGCTTTACATTGCATGTGATTTGTTGTTTTCGAAAGAAAAAGAAAACATTGAAACCCACTGAGACAGAATGTAAGTTGATTATGAATGTGATTAATTACACAACCAACTATGTCATTCTGTTCTTTGTTTTATTACAACAGCCTAGAGACCACCTTGTGATATGTGACCTTAGTAACCACCCAGGATACCAAAGCAACAGCCTAGCAACACCTTAGCAAGCAGCTGGGATTCCAGAGCAAAAGCCTTACGGCATCTTAGCAACAACCTGGGATAACATAGCAATGGCTGTGTTTTAAGCCAATTTACAAATACAAGAGAAAGTGACAGGGTCAGAACTGCTCACAGTGGTGGTGATAGAAACCAGACGTCTGTAGAGTTTAGTGCCTCTAAAGGCGCAGTACTATGTACGGAAATAATACCATGTAAGAGACAAAATGTGGGCTAATAGAGTGTACAGTACATTATCGAATATAATAAACACGCACACAGTCTAAGCCGCTTATCCTCCTGGGTGCCGGGGGTGCTGGAGCCTATCCCAGCGCTCTTTGGGCAGAAGGCAGGAAACACCCTGGACAGGCCGCCAGTCCATCACAGTGCAGACACACAGACATATACCTTCACACTGAGGGGCAATTTAGGGTCTCCAATTCACCTGACTGTGGAAAGAAACCAGAGAACCAGGAGGAAACCCACAAGGACACAGGGTGAACAAGCAAACTCCACACAGAAAGGACCCCTGGTTGCCCGACCTGGGAATCGAACCCAGGCCCTTCTTGCTGTGAGGCACCAGCAATACCCACTATGTATATGTTTCAGTTCCTGTATGCAATATATATAATTTAGTAGCTACATTGTGCTACAAAATGTACTAGTGCAGTGGAAAAAGTGCAGGATGCAATTTATACAAATTAAAATATAAAAGGAAGATAGAATCAATCAGTGTTAGCTGCTAAGAGCTCTGATGGCCCGGGGGACAAAGCTGTTTCTGAGGCAGGTGCTGTGCTCTTGATGTTTCAGAAACGTTTGCCAGAAAGAAGACGGAAGAACAGGGCATGAGCTGGCTGAGAGGCATTCGAGGTGATGGACTGAGCCCCCGCCAGATGCATAAACGTCCCGAGATTGTGGGAGGTCAGTGCCTATGATTTTGGAAGCAGTTCTGACAGTTCTTTGTAGGACTTGGAGATCTTGGGCATCAAACTATGATGCAACCAGCCAGTAAACTCTCTATAGTGCAGCAGTAACATTAAAAAGCCTGCAACAGATGTACTTATCTCTTTGTATCTCTTATAGCTTTTTAGTCTCCTCAGGTAGAAAAGCCACTGCTGTGCCTTTCAAGGGTGGTGTTGGTGTTCAAGGACCAAGAGAGTGAGTCTGACAGCTGCACACCCTGGAATCTGAAACTGCTGACAATTTCAATAGGCCAGCCATTGATGCTGTTGGCATATGATACTCTTTGTTGATCCTGTAGTCCACAATAAGCTCCCTGGTTTGGGTGACATTCAGGGTCAGATTGTTGTTGTGACGCCAACCAGACAGCTCTTATATCTCCCTCCTGTAGGCAGACTCATCATTACCGCTTATGAGTCCAGTCACAGTGGTGTCATCTGCAAACCTGATTGTTTTGTGTTTGTCTTTGACTACACAGTCATGGTACAAGGTTACATGAGGGCTATGCAGCACCACAATCTAATCTAATCATGTGATGTTGAGCACATCAATTGCTAAATAGCAAGATCATGCAAGCATTAACAAGAGCACAGGATAACATAAACCCATCAGCCAATACAACACTTCCCTATAAAGCATGCGTCCACTCTTGACAAGCAAAACATTTACCCAGTGAAGACGACACATTAAAATCAGACAGCTGAAATGTACGTAATACAGACAGCAGCAAACTTAAAAACCCAAACCATCAGGCATTCTAAGCTAAAGCATACTGGCACAGCAGGCATGGAAATTTTGTTTTCTATTCATTTATATCTTACCTATGATGACTTTATGCATGGAAGCAGACACTTCACAGATCACTACTGACAAGGACAATGCAACTTTTCTTTAACTCGAGTGCCTGACATTTTATATTTGTTGCAGGCCACTTTTATAGATCCCTCAAGCACATTTTTTAAATATCCGCAGCTTCAAATTAAAGTACATTCAAAACAACACCTGCTAAAAAAAAAACAAAAAAACATGAAAGCTTGACTGAAGTAATGGTGGATAGTTGAACGGTTACTAAGCGGTTATTTGAGGAGAAAATGAAGCGGATGTTTTGGCAAGATGTGGAGAGCATCTGGATTTTGATTGGCCATGACATTTTTCGTCTTTGCTGCTAGTAAAGTTCCCACTGCGAGCCAAAACAGCTGTTTAGATTTTGTCATAATTACTCACCAGGGCCCCCTAGTGGCTGGAGCCCCCGGGCACTCGCCCATAAAACACATAGGATTATCCAGGCCTGTTCGAGGGTGAAAAAGCTGTATAATGGGGGGCTGTGGCAGCACCCCTGTGGAGTTCCCATGCTTAGAGTCAGTGTGGATGAGTACATGTTTCCAGTTCTCACTGTCTGTTGGTTAGAAAGTCCAATACCACAGCTGTTGGTTAGAAAGTCCAATACCACAGCTTTAACTCAACTGTGCCAAATGCAGTTATTACACGAAATAGTGATGAATGTGTTGACTGTAGTTTTACGATTGTTTCGAGAAGATTTTGGCCACAAATGTATTTTTTTTTAATTCATTCATGGTGAAGGGGTACATGCGGGGTGTTGTAAGTCAAAATAATTCCCAAAGAAAGCTTTTTCTTCAGATTTTCCACTATTTTACCATCATCAGCATTACATATAAAACTCAGAAGACTCGTGTAGGTTCACTGGTGGTTTGGATAGTAAATAAAATGTCTATATTTGTGTTGTAGGCATTGTGACCCCTGGTTCCCATCACCACCACTGTAAAGAAATCTGAATCTCTACAATGAAACATTTCACACCAAACCACTCTGAATGACTCTGTTTACATCTCAGCTGAATTATTAAGAGATCACAGCAACCGCTTGGTGTGGTAATGACGTTTTGCTGTTTGAAAGCCTCTGTGCTTGCAGGATTAATTGCTGTAAGCGCTTTAATGTTCAAATTTGAGTGGGGCCACTCTGTCCTGCCTTATAACTTAATCACAAGGCTCTGGAGATTAGCCTGTTAGGCCTTAATGCCGTATCGTATAGCCTAATCACAGGGCTTCATGATCAGCTTAAGCCTATGATTTCATTATTATACAGATCAGCAGACTCATTCACAATCACAACCTCTTAATCCAGTTTAAACAGCTTTGAAGTGCTGTCCTTCTACACTGCACTGTAACTGAAGATGGCTTTTCACAGGTAAAGTGCTGGAAATTCGATGATGTTAAATACTGGGTAAAATAACAGCAGCGAATGTGAAATAACTGTATTTCACCTGATAAATATCTTTACTGGCATACCTGGGAAACTGTTCAGCACGGTTAGAACTAACCCTTTTAGTCTGGGTCATGAGTATGAACAAAACTCAAATATGAGGAAAAACACCTCTACGATAATGCTGATTCTGTTAGCGCACCTATGGGACTCTAGTAGTGTGTTAGCGAAAAGCTAATGGTGCTTTGCATTAACATTTTTGGCTGTTCTAACTTAATCACAGAAATTTGAAGCTTCAACATTTGTAGGAAAAGTTGGTTCAGGAAAAGTTTTCTACTGACTACTTGGCTGCTTGATCTTTATTGTACAGAACTTTCTACAGTCTTCTCAATGGCTGGTGCATGATTCCTCTGATTGTATCCATCCATCTTGTACCTGGTCGTTCTCTTCCTCTTTTAATTTTAGCCCTCTACTGCACGCATTATGAGAGCAATTTAAAAATATACATACTCAACTCACTTTTTTGCATAAAACGGTCCTTGATTTTTTGACCTGAAATTCAAAAACATAAAAAAAAAAATATATATGTGTAGGTGTCCTTTTGGAGTCTGTTGCCTTGAGGCAACATTTTGCATCAGTGGGAAGAAATGAAATAGAGCAGTGTTCCCTGAAGTGGTGAGACCTGGCTTGTGACCTGGCTAAATCCATTCCACTGTCGCACAATGTTGCTTCTAGGCAACAAACATAATTCTGCAAATTCTTATAAAAAATACTGAATACTGAATGTTAAAAAAGAGGTTTAAAAAGATGTGCCGACTAAGAGAGAGTGTGACCAAGTACATGCTTTTATTGACTTACTCAAACTCCTCCCTTTATTGTTAACCCTATCCTTGTCTTTAAATATGTATAATGTTATTGTAAAATGAGGAAAATGTGTATGTTGCCCTGAGGCAACAGCGGACAATAGAAGGTTAACTCTTCCAAGAATAATGGTCTTTTTCAATGAACTCGTTCTTCCCAGAATGTGTCCAAAGTAAGAGCTTCAGTCTGGATATCTGGGCTTTTGAGTGAGAGGTGGGATTTGATTTGGTCGAGGATCCATGTGTTTGTTTTCTTTACCCTCCGAGGTTCTCTTAAAAGTCTTCGTCAACACCAGCTTTCAGAGGCACCTGTATTTTTGTCACACTTGTTTGTTGTCCAGCTTTCACATCCATAAAGAACCACAGAGAAGACCACAACCTGGACAATTCTGATCTTTGTAGAGACAAATCTTTGCATTTAAAGATCTTTTCAACCTCCTTCATGTTTGTTCTTTATTGTTCAGTGTAACCATCTGTTTCTCTGTGCATATGACAATAAACTCTGGGTTCTAACACACAGAGCTGGATCGAAGGCCTCCACTGGCTCCAGTTAAGACCATTTAAGACATAGACGACTACACCAGGACCCTCACTGAATCCACACAGTGGTGAACATGCAGCATAAAGCCACTGGATAATGGGAATAACAAACAAAGGGAGGAAGAAAGAGAGAGAGAGAGATAGAAAGAAAGAGAGGGAGACAGAAAACAAAATAAAGAGAAGAAAGGAAGAGAGAGAAAAAGAAGAGAGGAAGCCACACAAATTCCATCCTGGGTTAGCACAGAGCAAGCCGCCTAGACAAAAATAACTCGCTTTTCCTGCTTCTTCTGTGAGCGGACCCTTAGGGGGAAAGGCCCCACACAATCGTCAGGCTGGGTTACAGAGTGATCGGCACACTAAATATCATTTGAGTCATTTACTGGATTCATATGTCAAAAAACTATTAGCATACAGATGGGGGCTCTATGATACAATGCACAGAGGAACATTACAGACAGAGCTTTCACACTGTGCCAGTAATTGTGGAGTGGTTTTAATCCAGTATGAATCTGCAGTGTGTGTAGTTTTACAGTCTGACGGTAATAATTGTGGAGTGATTTTAATCCAGTATGAATCTGCAGTGTGTAGTTTTACAGTCTGACGGTAATAATTGTGGAGTGATTTTAATCCAGTATGAATCTGCAGCGTGTGTAGTTTAACAGTCTGACGGCAATAACTGTCGAGCGATTTTAATCCCTTCAGGCCCTCTGTGGGGAATTTAAGGAAATTACAGAGGCACTTCATCCTGAACTAATCGTCCAGTCAGTTCTGAAAAATCAGATTAACCAATTTCCAGAGGGTAAATTAATCTAATAGAACTTCAGAACTTATAACAGCATAAACAGTGGCCAATACAGCTTAAGGGTGGGTAACACTTAAACGACATTTTCATAATACGTATGTTTTCTGATGTTTGTTAAATGTTTGGTTTTTCAGACGTTTTAAAGACAGGTTGGAAACAGACAGAACACACCATCAAAAACAGAAAAAAAACTATTTAAAATACTGTTAGTATTATATAGTACAGCCACCATTCATATTTAAACCTGTGTACACTCACCCAGACAAATTCTTATGCACATGTCCACATCACACTGTAACATGCTGTATATAATAGTGTATATATCCTCTCAGACACATGTACATACCTCTAATCACATCACACTGTAATATATAATAGTATATATGACATACAATTCTGTGCAAAGTGTGAAAATTAGATTTAAAAGCTAATTATCTGGACACACTAACAAAAGCCCAGCATTATTTGTAGGCATCATCAAATACTTTGTTTGTCTAAGCAGAACATCATTAAATTGAATAAGTTGTGCTGCTGGTGGATTTGAACCAATCTATGCGACGGCTGGAGGCGTCCAGGAGAAATCTGGACTCCAACCTGTGTTCCTCTGACCAACTCACGAAATGCTGACTACTTTTTTTTTCAGAAGCGCATTCAAGAATTTTCAGGAATATGCACATATAAAAATATCAGCGTCATATTATGATTAATGCCCCTTTATTAGAGAAATAGAAATGCGTTTTTTATTACACCTCACCTTCTTTTCATTTCCTTTTCGTTGCATTTTACTGCATTAACATTTGGTTTCATCTACTCTAACGTTTTATGGTGCTTTTACAAGGAAAAGCAGACTTGCTGCCCAAATAAATGAGCCGTATGAAGCGTTTCGTTCCAAAATGCTGCGTGTTCATCTGTGGCACTTCTGGATAAAATGAGTTTTTGAAAAAAAAAGACAGCTGATGAACTAAAGGGAACACATTTTATGTCCCAAATGAAGGTGATATTAATCGTAATATAGCCCACTCATGATTATATCTCCTAAAAACAAGACAAATTCATGAAAGTGGTCCATGCTCGAGCTCTGGACTGAAGCCCTTCATGTGTACACGGACACTTTCCTGTCTAATCCCTAATACTGTATTAAACACTATTGGTATTCCACTGTTGTTACCAGGCGAGTTTATCATGCCGGCTCACACTGTTTGAAGTGTAGCTAAGACAGACTGCTGGTGTGAGTAGTGTAACTGTGAGAAAACTGATCCTGACTGGGAGTCCGGAGGGTCTTACCTTCTTCTCTGAGGCTCCTCTGATGCTCGGTGTGTGTCTGTAGTCCTCTGAGAGAGATGTGATCAGACTGCAGGAGGAGGAGAAGCAGAGCTGTGCCGGCGCTCCGGAGTGTGAGCGTGTGAAAGTGAGCGTGGTGTGTTCAGGGACACTGTGAGTCACGTGGCTCCGCCTCTGGAACAGATACCAGACAATAGCCCTGTCACTGCATCAAAACTCCACCAGTTATCTGGAATAGGTGCCCATCTGTACAGATTACCAGCGTAAAACAGCACGTACTTTCACAGAACACGGCCGTGTAAGGCTGGGATCTGAGAAATCTGTAGATATAGATATAGATATAGATACACAGACATAGACCAGTACAGTTTTGCCCATCAAAATTAACATCAATAATTCTGTCTTGTTTACCATTTTTTGGATAGTAAAAATCTCTTTTACCCATTGAGATGTCGACAGAGTCATTCAGAGTGGTTTGGTGTGAAATGGTTCACTGTAGAGAAACTTACAGACTCAGATGTCTGTACAGTGGTGGTGATAGGAACCAGACGTCACAATGTCTACAACACAGAGGCTTTCAAACAGCAAAACATCATTACCACACCAAGCGGTTGCTGTGATCTCTTAATAATTCAGCTGAGATGTAAACAGAGTCATTCAGAGTGGTTTGGTGTGAAATGTTTCATTGTAGAGATTCAGATTTCTTTACAGTGGTGGTGATAGGAACCAGGGGGTCACAATGCCTACAACACAAATATAGACATTTTAATTACTATACAAAACCACCGGTGAACCCACACCTGTCTTCTGAGTGTTTATATGTAATGTTGGTGATGCTGAAATAGTGGAAAATCTGAAAAAAAAAGTTTTCTTTTCTGAAAATACTGATAAAAATGCATTTTAGACCAAAACCTAGTATAAAACAATGTCTCAGGCATCAGGCGGCGCATTCATAACCATTTCACTTAATAGCTTTGTGTGAGGGAGCTTTTAGACGTCTGGTTCCCATCACTGGTTCTGAGTAATACACTCATAACTATTACTCTACTACAGTTATATTGAATGAGTTAATAGTTATAACTTACTTGTACAACTAATACAGTACTGTTATAATACATTTCACATAACTAACACACTAATGTAGTCATAACTAAAACACTAATAGTAGTTACCAGTACATTAAGTGACAACTAAAAAAGGAATTTATTAATTACTAATACGCAGAGTAATAAACAATAATACTATAGAGTAGTATTATAGTACAGTACTATAGTACTGTATAGTAGTATAGTATACTATGATAACTAATACAATAATACTGTCATACTTAACACTCTAATACAACCATTACTGATACACTAATGCAGTCATAACCAATAATCAAATACAGTCACATAAACACGCTAACAGTTATGACTATGGAGCTGTAACTAAAACAGTAATCCAGTTATATCTTCTCATAGCAAACACTAATACTCTTAAACAGTGACACTAACTACTAAACTAAGTCATAACATTACAGTAATGTAGTAATAACTAATACATCTAAACATAACTAATATTTTAATAGTTATAACTAATACACTTGCCATAGTTAATACAGGAGACCAAAATAAGCATCTGTTCCACCATCCATCAATGACATCCAATAATTATTCTTACTTAACTAATTCAAATCTTTTTCAAACCCTTTTCAGAGGAAACTGTGAAACCTCGACGTCCCACCATCATCAGCAGCAGCATCACAGAATAAGGGGGTTCAGCAACCCCCCTTTTTTTTATTTTACTGGCATTTTATTTCAGAAAATAAATGAGTAATGAATTACTATTCATTATATATATATATATATATATATATATATATATATATATATGAAATCATTTTATTACTCATTTATTTTCTGAAATAAAATTCCAGTTTATGGCACACATGTGTTGGTGGAAACTTTAAATAAAAACTTACAAAAAAGAAAACAGGTGACTGACACCACTATCTAACAGCAGCACAGACCCCAGCAGGTTAAAACCTCTCACCCGTTTAGAGAGCCCTGTTTATAAGACGCCTTGCGACATCTAGCGGCAGTTTAACAGCATTACAGTTCTTCAAGACACAGCTTGAGATGCCGACAGAGATTCAACATTCAACCAAATCCAGTGCTCA